>NW_008710566.1:1142509-1222729 GCF_000327385.1 Lottia gigantea
ATTAAAGGGAGACAACTTTCTCAGTAAATAACGAAATGCAACTCGTTACGTTATTTAAGGGAGACAACTACCTCAGTAAATAATGAAAGACAAATCGTTATGTTATTAAAGGGAGACAACTACCTCAGTAAATAACGAAAGACAACTCGTAACGTTATTAAAGGGAGACAACTACCTCAGTAAATAACGAAAGACAACTCGTTACATTATTAAAAGGAGACAACTACCTCAGTAAATAACGAAAGACAAATCGTAACGTTATTAAAGGGAGACAACTACCTCAGTAAATAACGAAAGACAACTCATAACGTTATTAAAGGGAGACAACTACCTCAGTAAATAACGAAAGACAACTCGTAACGTTATTAAAGGGAGACAACTACCTCAGTAAATAACGAAAGACAACTCGTAACATTATTAAAGGGAGACAACTACCTCAGTAAATAACGAAAGGCAACTCGTTACGTTATTAAAGGGAGACAACTACCTCAGTAAATAACGAAAGACAACTCATAACGTTATTAAAGGGAGACAACTACCTCAGTAAATAACGAAAGACAACTCGTAACGTTATTAAAGGGAGACAACTACCTCAGTAAATAACGAAAGACAACTCGTTACGTTATTAAAGGGAGACAACTACCTCAGTAAATAACGAAAGGCAACTCGTTACGTTATTAAAGGGAGACAACTACCTCAGTAAATAACGAAAGACAACTCATAACGTTATTAAAGGGAGACAACTACCTCAGTAAATAACGAAAGACAACTCGTTACGTTATTAAAGGGAGACAACTACCTCAGTAAATAACGAAAGACAACTCGTTACGTTATTAAAGGGAGACAACTATCTCCGTAAATAACGAAAGACAACTCGTTACGTTATTAAAGGGAGACAACTACCTCAGTAAATAACGAAAGACAACTCGTTACGTTATTAAAGGGAGACAACTATCTCAGTACATAACGAAAGGCAACTCGTTACGTTATTAAAGGGAGACAACTACCTCAGTAAATAACGAAAGACAAATTGTCACGTTATAAAAGGGAGACAATTAGCCATGTAAATAAGGGGAGACAATTTGCCATGTGGACTCACTCCACTAATTCATTTGCCATCTCTTCCCATGTTAAAACACGAAATTCAACCGTCTACAACTTTTTCCAGAAATCTCGTTGAAAACTTTCCAATATGTCGAAAGAAAGCCTGACCAATCCTTAATGTCTCCTAAAACATTCAATATTATGATGACCATGAAAATTTTGAGCTACTAAAATTGAAAGTAGATTACTACCGGTTATACTCATCCGCCTTTAGGTCTCTCATCATCTCACCAAATCTTAAAGATAATGCAATTTCAGACATCAAATTCCAAATCTAGACCAAAAATTACCCAAAAATAGGCATGCAAAAACCCAAAAAGGGAGAGAGAAAGAAGATTCTAAAAAATAGCCTGGACTACATTCGTATACAAATTTGCATAAAATGTTTTAGTGGAGTGAGTCCATAAAGGGAGATAACTACGCGGTATTTCATGTATGGATTTATTGATATAGTAAGAATCCTAACTACACAATGAAAAGAAATAAGGTTTACTCACGTCGCGACATCTCTTGCTATAAACTGTTCCCTGTTGACGATTACTTTTGGTTTGTGGATTACTACCATAAACAAATTTCATACCTATAAAAATAAGGACACCAAAATAAGAATATGAAGTAGACCTATGCCTTCCAGAGCTAACGGATGTATCTCGGGTCTGGTCCCTTCGAAACCCAAACCTAAAATAATCAACGCTTGTAAAGAAGCGCGATGTGGTGGAGGACTGGTCGATATATTTCTGTCATTCTCGTATTTTTTTTCTCCACTATTAGTCATAACGTGAACGGATTTCTTACCCTCTAGCTCAGTATAAAGGCATAGTCAATTACCCCCTTTTGTCGGTGAGTTTGATGCCTAGACTAACAATGAACAAAATCACAAACGCTGGTAAACACAAGCGAATACTCACCGCGTCTGTAAAAGAGAGTTGTCATGGCGTGAAGGGGGTCGGCCAGTTCTTTGCTATCGTTCCCATACCGCTTCTCCAACTGCTGTATTAAATCCTCTAAAATGGCGATCGCTATATCATATTCACCAATGTCAATGAGAAACCATCCAATCTTCGATTTCAAATGGTACAATTCAGGACTTTCTGCAACTTTCTGTAAGGAAATGAAACATTGTAGCGATCGTAAGGCGCGAATGTCCAGTCTGGAGTTTAGAGTTTAGAGTTTAGAGTTTAGAGTTAAATGCAAATCCATCGTCTATCCATATCATAGACGTTGAGTGGCCAGTAGGTGATAGATTGAGTCCAAAAATCCCAATTCTACGGTGGCTCACATAGGACATTTTCCACTTTTTATTTTGAATTAAAAACTTTTTTTTTACTTGGTAACTTTTTTTTTACTTGATAATTTTTTTCACCCAGGTGAAAATTAGGTGATAATTTCTGTAATTTTGAATTAAAAACTTTAATTTTCACCTTGGTGATAATTATTTTCACCTAAGTGAAAATTAGGTGATAATTCCTGTAATTTTGAATTAAAAACTTTAATTTTCACCTTGGTGATAATTATTTTCACCTAAGTGAAAATTAGGTGATAATTCCTGTAATTTTGAATTAGAAAATTTCATTTTCACCTAATAATTATATTCACCTAGGTGGAAATTAGGTGATAATTTCTGTAATTTTGAATTAAAAACTTTAATTTTCACCTTGGTGATAATTATTTTCACCTAAGTGAAAATTAGGTGATAATTCCTGTAATTTTGAATTAGAAAATTTCATTTTCACCTAATAATTACATTCACCTAGGTGGAAATTAGGTGATAATTTCTGTAATTTTGAATTAAAGACTTTAATTTTCACCTTGGTGATAATTGAAGAATTTTAAATTAAAAACATTTTTTACAAGATTCGTTGAATTATCACCTAGGTGGAAATTATTTTCACAAAGGTGAAAATTAAAGTTCTTCATTTAAAATTACACGAAAGTAATTATCACCTAGGTGAAAATAATTAGCACCTAGGTGAAAATAATTAGCACCTAGGTGAAAATAATTATCACCCAAGTGAAAATTAATGTTTTTAATTCAAAATTAAAAGTGAAATATGTGAGCCACCGTACAATTCCAACCAATGGCAATTATTTCCGTCTCACAAGATTTTTGGGAATACAGTAATCTAATTGGCTGATAATACATTTTAAAACTTATTTTCAGTTATTGACCAATAAGATGACTTTACTTTAGAAATCTTGACTTCAGTTTTTTGAAAAACTGTCACAAGCGCCGTACCTTAGAGTGAGTATGTAGAAAATTGGAATAAGATTGAGCGGCTTCATCGTAACCACCAATAAAAGACCAGTACTTCATCAACTGTAGCTTCGTCTTCTCCTGGTACAGCTGCAGAAATATCTCCGGGTCCAATAAACATTTCTTCAGATCCACCTTGTTGTCTAGTTCTTGTAGATGGAATGGTAGTTCTTCAGATTTTCTGAATACATCAGTACTGTAGTGTACAAAAATAAAAAAATGAGGGAAATGTGGCCAGGACATCGGCATTAGCCTGCTCTTTTTCGATTTCCAACTGTCGAGGGATCTTTAACGTGCACAGCCTGTAACACACGGGGCCTCGGTTTATTGTCCCGTCCGAACGACTAGACGCTTTTTCCATGTCAGCCCCTCTTACCTGTATCACTGACAGGGGAAACCGGGTTGAAAAATCCGAAGGTTTCATCTCGACCTATGCCGGGATTGAACCCTGGACCTTCAGATTAGCGAGCAAGTGTCTAACTCACTGAGCCACCGCAGCTCACTTTCATGGGCAAGTTAAATGAAGTTTTACGCCCAACTTTTCTGCATTTCAATCAACTAATAAAACGGAACCAATGCATCATATTTATTTCATTTGAATGATCCAAGGAAGGCGAACAATTTTTGTGCCTGGTGATCCTACATGCGGCAAGGAAATTGCAAAGTTGACTCGGAGCTTACCTTCTTTGGAAATAGTCAGCAAGACGCTGATGCCACCACAGTTTGGCTTTAGGATTGTTGAGGTAGACCTGTCGTACCACTTTACTAGCTGATCTGTGGTAAAAATCCAATCGACCCTCACCAGAAGTACCACAGGGTCGGAGGAAGGATTTTAATCCTAGGTATACATAAGCCCACTGAAATTCAATACGAGGTCATCATAAAATTATGGAACACAACAATCTTCAATAGATTAGACCTATTCGATTCCAATCGATCCATTGAGGACATATTTGATGGTAAGAATCAATACGATTGGCCTGTTTTGCCATGGGCTCCCTGTATATATGTTTTTGTTGCCGTCTATATTATTTTCGGTCGGGGTTTGGTAGATTCTGGTTGAGCTGTGCATAACTGTGGTTGATATTTAGCTATGTGCTTCAACAGCAAGAGACGATAAAAATCTTCCTTAACGTACCTGTGCCATGCTGATTCGTTTGCCTGTTTTATTATTGGCTGGGACGCTAGGATTATAGTCTATAGGTTTCAAGGCCAGTAACTCCAATATCTCCGACTCCATCAACCCAAATCTTGATGTTTCCAGAACACAAAGTGTAGCTCGCACAAACTCTTCACCGTAATCTTTACCGATACGATCCAAGACCTGAAATAATATCGGTATCAACTGCCTGAAAATCCACGTGTCTAAAAGTTTGTTTATGGCATTCTGAGACAACTTCATCTTCTCTAAAAACTTTCTTTCTCAGCTGATAGACTTCCATGGAATTTAAATGTTGCAAGAGTATTGGACTAATAAACAATATGAACTATGTTGGCAATCAAAAAATGAAATGAAATGAATGGAGTTTTACGTCCTACTTTTCTGCACCATGTGGGCTAATGAAGACGGGCAACGCCATGCAGGGATATTTTGCCAGGACAGCGGCATTAGCCTGCTCTTTTTCGATTTCCAACTGTCGAGGGAAGTTTAACGTGCACAGCCTGTAGCACACGGGGCCTCGGTTTATTGTCCCATCTGAACGACTAGACGCTTTTTCCATGTCAGTCCCTCTTACCTGCATCACTGACGGGGGAAACCGGGTTGAAAAATCCGAAGGTATTATCTCGACCTAGACCTTCAGGTTAGCGAGCAAGCGTCTAACTCACTGAGCCACCGCGGCTTCCGTTGGCAATCAAAAAGGGATGTCAAGTTGACAAACTCGTGTGTTGCGAAAGAGTGAACATCCCAACGTCCGGAATGGAAATTCTTACCATTGTAGTCAAACCAGCCAAATCCTTTGGTAGAGAAACTATTTTATCTATCAAAGTTTTAAAATCACCATACACCCTGAGTTCCTCACAAGCTATACTCAACCACAATGGACGACCAGAGTCTTCTTTAGCTACCAACACAGATAACTGCAAAATATAAAAGAATGGTGATTTTCGTCCAGTTATATATTATATGTGTTTCGGGACCACTGATTAGTATCGTAATTTGTAATACACAGAATGTCGGAGTATTTTTTTAAACTGATATAAGAAGGGAATCAATCGAGAGCAATTGTGGGCAACTAAGGGAATTAAGGAAATCGCTGGTCGAGATAATGAAAAGATATAGGCTGGATTACACCTTGAAGAATATTCTGTCCCATACGGGGGAGGGTATGTCAACAATCTGTGAGACTGTTTATTATTTTCTGAGTGAGTCACGAATGATCAGAAGAGCTGCCTGCTCCTCTGTAGGTGTGGCGATCATTGGGGACTTAGTCCGCGATAGATCGCCAAGAAGAATCACAGAAGGAGAACGCAGTATCAAGACTGCAGAAGAAGAATCCGAAGAAACCATGGGAGCAACACGTTCCCTACTCGACGACTGCGATATGGATTTTTTTCTAAAGCGGACACCACCCACCAACAAGAAGAAGAAGAAGGACCCAAAAAAAAAGATGTTGGATTACGCAGAATGACGGAGTACTCAAATGTCACAGAGTACACTGTATTCCTATTGGACTATATGAAATGTAGGTTTAACAGCAACACCCATCTGGTCAGGATCTTAAGAGAAATGTTGTCTAACGCTCAATGGTTGCATCTGGTCTGAAATGAGACAGAGTTTATCGCCACACTGTTCTGTTACTGTCTAGTGAAAAGTTTTCCTGAAATTGAATTTGTCTTATTGTGAAATTTTAAATGAGAAAGATATGTACCTGTTCTTCGTCGAGTTGTTTGTTGAATTCCTGTAAAATCTCTACGACGATCTGCCTCCTAACTTCCGGTTTTAAAGGTTCGACCAGGAGCTGTTGGGGTTTGATTTTTGCCTTGGTTAAGGCATTCAGATATTTGCCTTCCAACGTACTGACGATGATCCGTAAACCAGGGAACATCTCTTTCGGCAACCAGGACAACTCGGCGGAATTGGCTAGAAAAACAAAATGAAAGTGCTATATAGCCGTCTAAATATTATTTGCTTTTTAAACTTAAAAAGCTAGATTTTAGCTACCTGTATAGATATTAGTATATTTGCTTTACCAGCTGATAGAGCAACCGTATCACTTTTCAAAACTAAAATCTCATGTTTGAATCTCTTGTAATTCATCAAAAATCTTATTGTGCGGGATTAATCAGTATATTTGCTTTACCAGCTGATAGAGCAACCGTACCACTTTTCAAAACTAAAATCTCATGTCTGAATCTCTTGTAATTCATCAAAAATCTTATTGTGCGGGATCACTTCACATAGTAATTGCATTTGGTTTTTACATGTAGTCATTTGTAGTTGTTGATGAAAACGTACAAAATCTGAACCATCGTAGCATGCAGCTGTTTCGTAACAAATGAGACATTTCGTAACAAAAACATTTCGCCCTTGGTGACCAAAAATTGTATCGATTTTGAAACATAGATCTCACCTTCTTCTTCCATCTGGTTCAGTGCGTCAATAAAAACGACTAGTTTTTTATAATGTTTAGAGAGGGTTGTCTTAGTAGAGGTTTGGAACATGGTAGGGGCAAATCGGATCATCTCTTCAACGTCTTTGGGAATATTGTCCTCACTGGGCATACATTCACGGTAAATTCTGGACAGAATGTTGTAGGGATTGGTTGAGTCCGGGGTAGCACCGACAAAATGATAAAAAACCTAAGCGGAAAGTATATCAACATTAAAGCTATCATGTTTTTATATTTAAAAAAAGAAATAGGCTTAAAGCTACCATGTTATTGTAAACGATACACGCATAAAGCATAAAATGTGCTAGCTAAGCACACTTTACATTTGTGCTAGCTAAGCACACTTTACATAAGATAAGTTAAGTGGAAAGAGTCATAATGAAATTTTTTGTTCCTCAATTTACTAAAAGTTGGTGCTTTTATGAGTCCATTTGGAACAATAGTAACCTACCTTATAATCTGGTCTCTGAAGCGCCATTTTAGCGGAGTAGGCCATGAGAGAGCTTTTACCAGCACCGGGGAATCCCGCCAGTAATAGCATCTTGCTATTTTTAGATGTGTCCTCTATATAGTCCTTGATGGTATTCACTGCGTCATCTCGACCCAATAAAACCTGAAAATATAACAAATACTGGTTTGAAAAAGTGCATAACTCTATTCCCTATCTAATCTACGGAAGCGTATTAGGGCCATTCATTTTTTTTTTGAAAAGTTAGTATGTTGAATTTTCAAGTTAGTATGTTGAATTTTCAAGTCAACATACTAACTTGAAAATTCAAAAAAAAAAAAATGAATGGCCCTAATACGCTTCCGTACCAATCCCCCTACTATGTGAAAAAATTTTCGTTAGCTTTGAAACATGCTGTTACAAGACTAAATAATGATGACGTACTTACCCCTGACCTCTGTAACAGGAAATCTTTCTGCTCCTCCCTAAGAATTTCCACTTCTGTCATTTCCTCGCCCAGAGCGTCATTAGGATAGTGATGCGTTAAAGCACCCTTAAAATGCTTTATGATGTCATTACCAAATTTTTCAAACCCAGTAAGAATGACTTTTCCATCATCCTGGTCTTTTATTTGGCACTTGTATTCTTTGACTTGATTTTTTGGAAATGTGGACTTGATCTTGTCTGAAAGAAAAGAATTTCAAAAAATGACCCCATAAAGGTAACAATCTAGATTCTGAAGATCTGAATGGAGTTTTACGTCCTACTTTTCTGCACTATGTGGGCTAATGAAGACGGGCAACGCCATGCAGGGTACAGTGAGGGAAATTTTGCCAGGACAGCGGCATTAGCCTGCTCTTTTTCGATTTCCAACTGTCGAGGGATCTTTAACGTGCACAGTCTGTAGCACACGGGGCCTCGGTTTATCGTCCCATCCTGACGACTAGACGCTTTTTCCATGTCAGCCCCTCGTACCTGCATCACTGACGGGGGGAAACCGGGTTGAAAAGTCCGAAGGTATCATCTCGACCTATGCCGGGATTGAACCCTGGACCTTCAGGTGAGCGAGCAAGCGTCTAACTCACTGAGCCACCGCGGCTCACGGTACTGATTTTACATATTTCACGAGAACACCTGTGGTTCTGTAGGATCCTGTCTACCAGCTGGTATTTTACAAGGATAGTACCTTGTGAAGTTAATTTGGTTTTCCCATTGATGCAAATAGCAGAGGTAATACTCTTTTTTCAAAAACAGTCCAATTTCAAATTTAGCATTAGTTTAAATTATGACTTGGCTATAATATACTTTGTATACGATGGAGTTACCTTTTAATGTTTTCAACGAATCAATGGAGTCTGGCTTCTGTTCGGTAAAATATTCCCTGATACTGTCGTCTTTGATATCTGAGATGAAACTACCATCTCGTAACATGAACAACGCCTGGAATATGAATACATTAGATTGCTTTGGATGATTGTTGCTCTGTTTGCTGATGACGCTGATGATATCACTTGATGCATAGTGATTGATGATGCTGATATTGATTGATGCATGTCGATGCTGCTGATGTTTGTTGATGACGTTTGATATTATGCTGTTTGCTGATGACGCTGATGATATCACTTGATGCATAGTGATTGATGATGGTGATATTGATTGATGCTTGTTGATGCTGCTGATGTTTGTTGATGATGTTTGAGATTATGCTGTTTGCTAATGACATTGATGATATCACTTGATGCATAGTGATTGATGATAGTGATATTGATTGATGCATGTTGATGCTGCTGATGTTTGCTGCTGATGTTTGAGATTATGCTTATGAATAATGGCTAGTGACTGACACTTCAGGGCTGGATGCTTTCTGACTGATGCTTTGTGTTTCCTGATGACGCTGATGATATCACTTGATGCATAGTGATTGCTGATGGTGATATTGATTGATGCATGTTGATGCTGCTGATGTTTGTTGATGATGTTTGAGATTATGCTTATGAATAATGGTTGGCGACTGACACTTCAGGGCTGGATGCTTTCTGACTGATGCTTTGTGTTTGATGATGACGCTGATGATATCACTTGATGCATAGTGATTGCTGATGGTGATATTGATTGATGCATGTTGATGCTGCTGATGTTTGTTGATGATGTTTGAGATTATGCTGATGAATAATGGTTAGCGACTGACACTTCAGGGCTGGATGCTTTCTGACTGATGCTTTGTGTTTTCTGATGACGCTGATGATATCACTTGATGCGTGGTGATTGATGATGATATAGATTTGACGATGTTTATGCTAATACTGATGAACAATGCGTGGCGGCTGACACTTCAGGAATGGATGCTTGCTGATAACGCTGACAACGGCGGGGAGCATGATGACAAATTAATGGGTTTCCAGTATACTTACATGTGGGCTCCTGTCCCAATAGGCACCAGTGAAAATTTCTAAGGCAGTTACAGACATACCAGGCAGCCAGTTGTATCTGCCTTTTATATCTTCGGGTACGTCCATTGCGTCGCACACGTACCCGTAGCGTTCTGATAGCATACACAGAAAGTACGGATATACGTTTTCTTCACGGCACCTACAAAGAAAAAAAATTTCAAAAAATTATTGAATTAGATTGCCTCAAAATATATTATTCAATCTGCAAAGTAACAGTGCTTTGCTTGGTTAGTTTAAACCAAATGACTATGAGAAAATAATGGAAATAAGAGTCAACCATATATGAAAACAGAAAATGAAATGAAAAATGAAATTTATGGAGTTTTACGTCCTACTTTTCTGCACCTTGTGGGCTAATGAAGACGGGCAACGCAATGCAGGGTGCAATGAGGGAAATTTTGCCATTACAACGGCATTAGCTTGCTCTTTTTCGATTTCCAACTGCCGAGGGATCTTTAACGTGCACAACCTGTAGCACACTGGGCCTCGGTTTATTGTCCCATCCGAACGACTAGACGCTTTTTCCAAGTCAGCCCCTCTTACCTGCATCACTGACAGGGGAAAACGGGTTGAAAAATCCGAAGGTATCATCTCGGCCTATGTCTGGATTTAACCCTGGACCTTCAGGGTTAGCGAGCAAGTGTCTAACTCACTGAGCCACCGCGGCTCCCTATATGAAACACGAAACGAAACGTCAGGTTGGTAGTAGAATTGTTCTAAACATACCGATCAATCTCTGAAAGGCACGCCATCAAAGTTTCTCTGGTGTCGGCATCTTTTGGTACGCCCCATCTTAAGTCACACTCTATCAGTCTGAGCTTGCGTTCGTCGCACCATTGCCGCAACGCCGGGACGACAGTTTTGACCAAATACTCTCTTTCATTGTTCATGTCTTTGAACGTACTGGATATAAAGAGTCGAACCGTCTTCCATTGCTTTCTCTGAAAACATACGAATTTATTTATCAAACGAGTTTCGTTATAATATTGTCAGAAGCTCGCCTTATGTAGTACTTGGGAACACGGGCTAAGTAACCAAATTAATCAACAACGCGAGTTTTCTACTATTTTGAAGACTGAACTCAAATCAAGCTGATAAGAGCTGAACCAATGCTTTTCTGTCAAATGCATCCCAAAATCACTTTCGGTCCGTTAGAATATTTACTTGTGGATGTGTCTCTAAAGAGCCTGTGTAATCACAATATGAAATCCCAATGCCACTCTGCAGCTATGTTTGTCAACTCGTTGCCCATTTAGGTGACTCCACATAATTAGATGTTATTGTATTTTATTCAGAACTCACCTGAACGTCCGGAATGACTACAGGTTCGTCTTCAGTAACTAAATCATCTACTGCGTTCCACCAATTAGATTCTGGATCTTTCAGCTTCAGCTTCGCTAGCTGAGCCTGTATATCCAACTGTTCCCATTTACTTACTAGATGTTGCTCAGTGTGTCTCATACTAGATACACGATTTTGGATCTTCCTTTGATTCTTGCTACTGGACTTTTCAGCAGGGAGCGGAGCACGATCACTGCGCCCGTAACCAGTTTGTGGATCTGATCCAAGAGCCAAGGAAGCGCCACACCCCATTTGGTCTTATTCAGATCTTGATTTAAGTCATTCTCAGAGAAATGAGGTGCTCCTGCAAAATAGAAAAAATTCAAATTACAAAATTGAAAACGGATTTTTAACTGTATGACTCTCAATGTGTAAATAGAGAAGGATGTGCTATGTTCAATACAGTTTGATATAGAAGAAGCTAATCACGTCGGGAAACGTACCTCAAGTAGGTGCTTTTCTAGACACTAGTCTTTTGAGACAGTAATATATCCCTCAAATGAGCGCTATAGTGGAACTTGCGTGGTGGACCGTTTGATTAGTCCTATACATATGCAGTAAGAAAGTCCAAACCACCTATAGGTCCCTATACTTTCTTATTACCAGAGCACCTAAAACTTTCAGTGAATTGGTTGTGAATAATATTAAACCAAAAAGTGGAAACGAAACACACGCGCCTATGCCCCTACAAGTTCGGTGGGTTCGTTTTGCCGCATTGCCCAACTTGCCGCATCATGCCCAACTGCAGAAAAGCGACTTGTAAAACGAAACTAAAGGTTTCTGATAAAATCCGGAATGGCCATTTGTTCCATATGAAACGAAATATTTTAATCTATTGTCCCGCATCGATTTTCTTTTTATTTATAATTTGGAACTGTTGGGAAAATCGAAACTAGTTTTATGGTCAAATCTGGAAGAAAATAAATACCAAGTGTGTGACGTTATAGGCACGCAATAGAGGTTATAACCAAATTTTATTTATAGTGTATTACGGTTCTGATCGTTTGTAGCCTACTTGGTATATATTTTCGATTTTCCCAACAGGTCCAAAATATGAATAAAAAGAAACTCGATGCGGGACAATAGATTAAAATATTTCGTTTCATATGGAACAAATGGCTATTCCGGATTTTATCAGAAACCTTTAGTTTCGTTTTACAAGTCGTTTTTGTGCAGTTGAGCACGATGCGGCAAGTTGGGCAATGCGGCAAAACGAACCCACCGCTACACGTTCGTTTAGCAACGGTACGATAATATCCATAACTATTGGTAATATACTACCGTTGCTAAAGGAACATGATTCCCCTCTGACTTGATTCGTTAATTAATACAACCATATTGAAATATCTAAACAAGAACAAAACGTAAACAGATGTCTTTATTATATAACTTTATTAATATTATTGTCTAACACCTTCGATCTCGGTCGTCAACATAATTAGTAATCACACAGCGTGAAACTCAAGTTTTGTTTTAGTATTACTAATTAGTAATCTTATAATTATTTGTCCCTTGGTCTTGATATATTGCAATTAATTGTTTATTTTCTTGTTCTATTTGTATGTTATATTTTCATATTTCTTTTGTATTTTGTTGCTGTAGACTTTTGTTTTTTGTTGTCTTTTTTTTTCCTTTTTTATTTATTTATTTATTTTTTTTGTGTTGTTGTTTTGTTGTGTTGTTGTGGTTGTGTTGTGGTTGGTGGTTGTGTTGTGGTTGGTGATTGTGTTGTGGTTGGTGGTTGTGTTGTGGTTGGTGGTTGTGTTGTGTTGTGTTGTGTTGTGTTGTGTTGTGTTGTGTTGTGTTGTGTGTGTTGTGTTGTTGTGTTGTGTTGTGTTTTGAAAGGGTGTGGTAGTCTAAACATATGAATTTACATTGGTGTAATTTATCTTTGCACGCAGCGCAGAACATTTTTAGAACCATTTCAATTTAATCTTTATTACTCAAATTGATAATTTATGTAAAAGAAGAATGTTCTCTTCTTGTGACCTTGGCCAGTGCTTCTATAGGAGAGTATCTTCTAAAGCACCCAGCAATAGTTTAGATAACGGAACACAAAAATGTAAATTGAAGTAAGTTGTATAATAAAACTTAGGATTAGTGATCTCGATCTCTTAATGTCGCGTAAAGATTATATACCTTAATGTTAGGCCCAGATCTCAACCAACATGTAGGCCTATCTACGGACATGGCCTCGGGCGGTCTCGATTTAGTGACCCATCCTTTTCGATGTCAGAAATGATACTGTGAGCAATACATACCTTAATTTAGTTCCGATATCAGAAACGAATACCCCAATCTATAAATCAACAATCAACCTGCTCGCAATCTAGTTTTTGGTTTTGGAGTTAGGCTATGTCTGATGTTCCGAACGGTCCGAAAGTAGCACGAAATTCGGCGTACCACCGGCGAATAATTCGAAAATCATTCAATAGCCTAACTATCAAACACATTAAAAGTAGGCCTATATCATAATTACAAAAATATTTCAAGCGGATCGGATATCTGTCATTTTGGCTGCACGTAAATGCCTAACAGACCAAGAACCAGACGACGACACGTAGGCTAAAAAAACTGTTCACGAAAAAAGAAAATTAATTAAGATATAAGGTTTTCCCTACCTTGAATTCGATTTTTCTACACTAAAGGACTGGTCGAGGTTTTTTATTGACATATTTTGATACATTCAAGATGGCAGTCCACACCCGTCGTCTGCAAACAAACCTAAGCTGTTTATATGTTTATACTCGTTGTCAGGTATTAAAACAAACTCGTTGATCAGTTTTCATTGAATGGTGCAAGGGAGAAAACTCTATTTTAACATCAGACAACTATTAAATTCTACTTTATTTCTTGCTTTTCATGAATGAAATGAGACATTTTTTAGTCCGAATCCTGGTACATGAAAAAATCATGAAATGAAATTATTGGAGTTTTACGACCTACTTTTCTGCATCTAATGAGTTAATGAAGACGGGCAACGAGGTGTAGTGTGCAATGAGTGAAATTTTGCCATAACAGCGGCATAAGCTGGACTATCAAAAACACAATGCATTATGCAAAGAGGGATTTCTATCAAGGAACTGTCCATTCGAAATCGATCGAAGTCGATCATAAACCTTTGCATTCTCCTCCCTCATCACTGATAAGAGATAAGGATAAAAAAAAATTCTGAGGATCTCATGGCTGATCTCTGTCATTGTCAACGCTCGCCATTGTGATTCATACCAAAACACAACAATCGTGACCTTATCGTGTGTTTTTTGACAAGGGGCCTTCATTACCATCTGCAGTTTTTCTTGTGGTGATGACAAACTAAAAATGATACGCATTAAGCAAGAGGGTTGGCATAATATGCCCTACGAAAATATTAGCATATTAGTGTTCAACGCGAACTCGGTTGACTGAGAATGGCAACGATATGCATTGAATTTCTTCAGGCAAGTGACATTAGCTAACGGTTTTTGATTTCAAAATTTCGAGAATATCCATAAAGAGAGGGTTGTTCAGACATAAGGGCATTTTTCACTCACCATCACAACGTGAACGAAAAACTTGGGAAAAAATTAATTGTCAAAACTGACAAAATGACACACGACTAAACCTGTTATGACGTAGTACACGAACTTAAGGGTATATATAAAAACGCTGTTTGATATTCTCGACTTCACAACCGAATCACCAGTCATCTCTCTAGCACTTTAACAACGGTAGCGTTTCTTCTGAATCTCTAACACCTAGGTAAGTGATCAAGGGTAGCATTCACGTAACGTCGTACCTAGCTGCGTCGATCTGTAAGATCTTTGACTAACACGAGGAATATAGCTGTATTTAAGTAAAGGTATACTAAAACGTTTTCTTTTCCTTTGGTATTTTCTAAGAATTACCAAAGAAAGCTCTTAGTCTCATAAACGAAACGTCGCAATTCATTCTGACCTAAAAACAAAAGGCCTAAGTGTTCTCCAACACGAAACTCTTATGGAGAAAAATTTGTTGACCGAATCCAATGAAATAGATAGATTGTGGTAGCTTGTTGGGTTGTCGTCTGCTTGGCATTCCGGGTAATCTCAGTCGGTAACTTGACTGACTTCTGCTTTGACACGGATGAAAGAGTCTAACTAGTTGAACTGTCGTGTGGCCAGGTTGTCATGTGATGTCATGTGTCAAAATCTGCTGTTGAAGAGCAAATCTCTTTTTGTATTATGTAAAAGAACCACATACAAGTAAAATATGTCGCATTCGTTTCAGATAGTAAAATATGTTGCATTCGTTTCAGATAGTAAAATATGTTGCATTCGTTTCAGATAGTAAAATATGTTGCATTCGTTTCAAATAGTAAAATATGTTGCATTCGTTTCAGATAGTAAAATATGTTGCATTTGTTTCAGATAGTAAAATGAAGTGTTACATTGTTTTGACTGTTCTGGTTTTCTGTGTTGGAGGTTGTTGGAGTGCAAACCTTGGTGCTGGGAAACGTAAGTGTTTTCTGCCAATTTTCTTCCAGCTATTTTGAATAATTAAATTTGTGACTTTTTACGTTTCTTAAAGTGATACTACGTTTTAGAATGAACATAAAATTTAATTCTCAAGAATGGTCAATATGAGTATATATTCATCAGTGAACTTACTTGGTGTCATAAAGTTACAACAGAATCTCTGTTAAATCTAGAAAATTGGAAAATTCATCAAACTAAGTAATTATTGAAAAACGTCAATAGTTAATTGCATATTGGTGGATAATTACTAAGTTTTTTGGATTTATTGGATTATATAAGGATCCTGTTATGTTATTTATGACACCAGGTATATCTACTGGCTCTTATTCGCCAAGTTTTAAATTCTTAAATTTTATGTTTTCTAAGACGTAGTATCACTTTAAACGTCGTGGTGCTCACTGAACAGGAGCAAGAACTCAACGAGAATATTTTATAGAATAGGATCTCATGTCTAAAATCTTATAGATAAGAGCTCATTTCATAAAAATGACACATGTTTCGGATTAAGAGCATTGATTGAGAAACGCGAATTTACCGATCAGAAGCAAGGAAACAACGTCAAATATTCTACAGTACGAAGACTCTCGACTCAATGACAAGAGTTCACTTATAATACACAGCCGGTGAAATCTTTGAACAGGAGTTAGAGCCGCGGTGGCTCAGTGAATTAGACGCTTGCTCGCTAACCTGAAGGTCCACGGTTCAATCCCGGCATAGATCGAGATAATACCTTCGGATCTTTCAACCCGGTTTCCCCCTGTCAGTGATGCAGGAATGAGGGGCTGACATGGAAAAAGCGTCTAGTCGTTCGGATGGGACAATAAACCGAGGCTCCGTGTGCTACCGGCTGTGCACGTTAAAGATCCCTCGACAGTTGGCTGTCCTGGCAAAATTTCCCTTATTGCACCCTGCATGGCGTTGCCCGTCTTCATTAGCCCACAAGGTGCTGAAAAGTAGGACGTAAAACTCCATTCATTTCATTTCATTATTGAACAGGAGTTAGGAATCAAAATTGACTTTTAGCATGATTATGTTTTTCAGCCCCGATACCGTGTGACGTTGGTCCCGTGTGCAAAACTCATCCGTCCACCAATATCAACAACCTTGATCATTGCTGCACCAAGAAAGGAAGTCTGAAAGTGTCTACTGCCATGGTGGGTAGCACTCCTATCACCGAGTGTAATTGTATGGAGCCGCTGACATTCCTCTGGACAGGACTTCTTGGTCATTTGAGTGGTTTTTTGTCGCAAATCCGTTTCTAAACCTTGACTGGAATATGCGGATGTTTTGAGGGATGATCTGGTTATGTGTCCGAAGTTTATTTCTGAAAAGTATTACGGGTATATGTATATGCGTATAACGAACAATAATTAAACGTCTTCGGAGAATGATTATGTCTAGTTATTGGGTTTTAAATTTGAAAAGTGATAAGGGTATCATAAAAAAAAGTTCGTTATAGCTAATAGTTAGTCGACGACTCTCTTAAAAGTATATTATTTTCCTCAAATTGCACTCTGAATATGTGGACTCTCTGCTATATGGAAGACTAGTTATCATAAATTGAAAAATGTATCTATGTTTTTTTAACCTCTAACATGTTTTTTTGTTTGGAGCTTGTGCATTCTCCCTCTTTGAGCTATGTCGGTCGACGAAATGAAAAATTTACTGTTTCTGTTCTCGATGTTTACTTGTTTGCTGTCCTTGTGAACTTTAAAAATAAATATTGTTTTAATACATCGTTTAAGTTTTACCTACCGATCTTACCGCTACAAATAGCTTATTCAAACAATTTACAATTACATGTCAGACATTGATGGCTAATTTGGTGGACGGCGACTGGTCCTGCAGTCGTCGGAAGGATGTGGAGAATGGAGGTATGACAAAGATGGAATGGCGTTTTCATCTTTTGTTGACTGATTAGACCAATTCAACGCGAAGGAAATTAACTAGGGTGGCAGTAACCTACTTTGTGGTTCGATTTCCAATCCTCCGGGGTCCTAAAAGGCCTCCGTTTATTCCCTACCTATCCAAACAACTGGAATCGTCATGTCAGCTCCCCCCGACCTGCATCATGAGGAAACTGGCTTGAAATCTTTGGGCACGATCTGGGAGAAAACTAATTGTCACTAAAAAGCACTCCAGATAACCTTGAGCTGAAAAATTGTAGCCAAAACAATCCATATTGTTACTAAAGTGGAATATTTTTTATTTCCTTAATCATCTGTTACGAAACATCATAGTAAATAATGTTACGAAATGCCTCGTCTAATCATTCCTTATTACGTAATAACTCGTTCTCATCATACCCGTTATGTTATTTTAACTCTACCCATTGAAGTAGGATTTCTTTCCTTCTATACTTCTTATAATGACATTGACACACAAAATCAATATCAAAAGAATCTGTAAAGAATTGTAGCCTGTAGAGTGAGCACGAGCCAAATGTGAACGGACCGACGGGGTGATTACAATATACGCCCATCTTACGTCTGGGCGTATAAAAATGATATTCTTGTATCCAGTGGAATATAGCCTGTGGAATAAATATGGTATTTGGCTGACATTTTCCGTCAATAACGCTAAAGATGGCGTCTGCTAGATGTGGGCGTATAAAAATAAAACAATTCAAAAAATAATTTTATTACTGTAAATTCAATTCATTGAGAGACATAGCTAGTTTCTAAAATAAAAACATTCTAGCTAAACAAACAAAAACAAATTCCAATATATACAAACCATTTTCCCCTTTAAAAAAAACAAAATATTGGACTAAACATAAATAGTGATAAAACTTGGAAAATATTCTAATAAATAATGTACATGTAAGTAAAAAAAAAAATTGACAAAAAAGCACATCACACAATCTGAAAAAAGAAAATCACATATAAATATTCTGACTGTAGGTATAGTGTGAAATCAGTCATTTTCATGGATCAGCAAATTTTGTTAGCAATTTAAAGTGATACTACGTCTTAGAATAAACATAAAATTTAAAAACTTTAAACTTGGCCAATAAGAGCATATATTCATCATTAGATATACCTGGTGTCATAAATAACATAACAGGATCCTTATATAATCTGATAAATCCAAAAAACTTAATAAAAATGCAATTAACTATTGAAAAATGTTTAATATTATGATTAAGCATTTTTCAATAATTACTTAGTTTTATGAATTTTCCAATTTTCTAGATTTTACAGGGATTCTGTTGTAACTTTATGACACCAGGTAAGTTAACTGATGAATATATACTCATATTGACCATTCTTGAGAATTTAATTTTTATAACTCAACTGATATGATATATGATAATTGAAATGGAACATCTGGATACAAAGATTTAAAGGAATTTTTCACTGTTAGAGTAGTGTTCTGCAAGACAGAATCTGAAATATCTTACTCAAGAGTTCCAATTGTTTAAATAACTGTGCAATACCTGCGACACCAGATCCTGCTTTTTTTCCCACTGAACACAAGTCTGTAGGTTTTTGTTGTTTGTTTCAAATGTATGTCAATAGCAGGACCAATACTTATACTTATCAAATTTTAGATAAAAAAGTTTTATTCATCAAAAACTGTATAGAATATACCTTATGAATATATATGTTAAAGATAGCTTGCCAGGCAAGGTAAATTACGCCCTCTACCAGCTGTCAGAAATGATAACAAGTCTGTATGTGGATTTAATATGTGAAACCAATCATCTGATTTTTACTATGTCAAGCTTTACTGAGATCTCATACCAAGTTTCATCAAGATCGAATAAAAAATGTAGTCTCTATCAGGCCTACAAGCCAAATTAGACACATTGAATTAATTCAAGGGCAATAACTCCAAAAACTTGATCACCCGATTGTTAGCAATTTCAACTTGACTGAGATCTTGTCCATATACACATGCATACCAAATTTCATTGAGATCAGATAAAAACTGCACCCTGTATCATGACTACAAAACAAATTTGTAGGGTTTTTACTTAATCAAGGGCAATAACTCCAAAACCATTCATCTGATTATGACCAAATTCAAACTTGACCGATATATCATTAATATATACATGCATTAGTTTCATCAAGATCTGATAAAAACTGTAGTCTCTATCGTGCCTACAAAGCAAATTAGACGCATTTTTACTAAGTCAAGGGCAATAACTCTGAAACTGTTCATTCAATTACTACCAATTTCGAATTTGACCGAGATCTCATCAATATATCCATACATACCAAGTTTCATCAAGATCTGATAAAAACTGTAGTCTCTATCGTGCCTACAAGGCAAATTTGACGCATTTTTACTAAGTCAAGGGCAATAACTCTGAAACTGTTCATTCAATTACTACCAATTTCGAACTTGACCGAGATCTCATCAATAAATACATGCATACCAAGTTTCATCAAGATTGGATAAAAACTGTAGCCTCTATCATACCTACAAGAAATGTGAATGGACAGACCGATGGACAGGGGCGACGGCAATATACGTCCACATTTCCATATGGGCATACACAGCCAATTTCAATATTAATATGTATTTCAGCCTCACAACTTTGAAAATAAATCCACATCACAATATTAGAAATTTAAGATAAACAGTTATAGACAAAAATATTTGATCATGAAACAATATGAAAGAATATTTAAAATAACGAATATGTACCCATAAAAATTTATATGGACAAAATGAGATTTTTTCATGATTTTTAATAATAATTTAAAAGAAATAAGAAATATTTACAGGTATAAAAGAAAGGACCTGACTGAATATATATGACTTCATTTAAAGACGACAACACACTCAGCAATATTCGTTGGCGAACCTCACTGTCAAACATGTGGAAGCATGTGGAAGATGATAACTGACATCAATTTTGAACCCTGGCATGATATTGGCATATCATCGTTAATATACCTGTAACACGAGGCCATGTTATTGTGATTGACAAAGAAAATGATTTAAAGATGACTTTGTCGAAACTTTTTTTTCGGCATTCTTCATGTTAAAGATGGGTTCCCTTATTTTCATTTATGAAAATCAAAATGCTTATACTTATATGAATAGAAAGTAGATGTGTTCTAATGACTTGGAAAAATACCAGTTTGTCTCACATGTCCATAATTAATTCATAAATAGCTAAATTAGAAGAGAATTACCAGCAGAATTCCAATGAGTGACTGATCAAAAAAAGGTCAAAAAGTCTTTTTTTGTTTATCCAGACTGTACATACATGGATATTGATGATTGGTTAAAATTCTTAATTATATGCAATAAGAACATAATGATATGATAAAGAATACATGCTAATTCATTAGAAACACCAATTAATCAAATAGTTTACTTAATTTGACACTAAAAAATAAGGAAACCCATCTTTAAGGGATGATACCATTAGACTTCCCTTGCATTATCTTAGACATTAAATACTAATTCCCATAGTTCATTTATAAAATTCTAACATATAAGGCCATACAAAATAAATAGTCTTTTTTACAGGCCTTTTTTTTCAAAAATTGGGGCGAGAGGGTGAATTTATTATTTATTATTTATAAGCGCTTTTTTAGATTTTCAACTGGAATAAATCGGAGCGAGTGAAAGCATTTATTATTTATTACCACAAATTTAATGTACATTTAATATTAAGGCAACAATCAGGCATTTTTAGACCTGTAAAACAGACTATTTATTTTGTATGGCCTAAAGAAAACTGACCAATGGTTTTTGATTTAAGATCGAAGGCATTGTAAAGAGGTTTTCTAAATTTTGTATGTGTACCGGAGACACTGATAGCATCAATTTGCATCATTCCAATTTTCAATCAGACATCTGTGGTTCCCGCAATTTCACTATAACTAAGTGTTTGATGATGTCACTAATCCCAAATATGCTTTATCATATAAGGCCCTTTGACGTCATCAAACACTTAGTTATAGTAGAATTGCAGGAACAACAAACGTCTGATTGAAAATTGGAATGGTGCAAATTGATGCTATAAGTGTCCCTGATACACAAACAATCCCTGTAAGCAAAAAATAAATCTGGATTTCTGTTGATTTAGCACATTCCATAAATATTCGATATCATTCGATTTACAAATAACAACAGTAATTGCCCTAACTTTGTGTGTAAATAAGTAATAAAATTTGTGACCTTTGACCTTCTTAAAACAACATCAACACAAATCTGTTTCCACCAGCAAAAAACTCACTCAATAGTCATTTTAAAGATTGAAAGTTATAAAACCACATTCTTGAGCTTTTTTGCAATTCAACCACTCCATATTCTGTTGGCAGCCACAAAGCTTCCGTTCATGAAATGTTTGTTACCATGCTGATATTATTCATTATAGTAACAGCGACCATGACTTTGTCGAAACTTTTTTTTCGGCTTTCTTCATGTTAAAGATGGGTTCCCTGATTTTCATTTATGAAAATGAAAATGCTAATACTTATATGAATAGAAAGTAGAGGTGTTCTAATGACTTAGTTTGACTTAGTTTGTCTCACATGTCCATAATTAATTCATAATCAACTAAATTAGAAGAGAATTACCAGCAGAATTCCAATGAGTGACCGATCAAGAAAGGTCAAAAAGTCTTTTTTTTGGTTATCCAGACTGTACAAACATGGACATTTATGATTAGTTAAAACTCTTAATTATATGCAATAAGAACATAATGATATGATTAAGAATATATGATAATTCATTAGAAACACCAATTAATCAAATAGTTTGCTTAATTTGACACTTAGAAAATAAGGAAACCCATCTTTAACCATTGCCATAAAATATCTCCTAGGATAACACAATCAAAGCACGTATCACAAATATACTAGCTTCAGCACTCTTCACTGTTATTACTTCTATTCAATAAATTCAACTGAGTTTCTAGATTGTTATTGATGTTATTATTCATATTGTTATTGTTGAATGACAAATTATCAAGTTTCATGGATTTTTCACAATTATCTTGTTTCATGATATATTTACACGGAGACAGTTTAATGTCTGATTTACTGTCGTCAAGTTTTTCCGCTTTTACTAATAAAGCTCCAAGTGTCTTTTTCACACGTAACATTGGTAAACGAGCTTTCGGATTATGAGCCCAACATTCTTTCATCAGTTTTGTCATTTGCATCAAAATCTACAAAAGAAAAGAAAGAGAATTTTTATTTTCTTAAAGGCAACTCATAGCGAACTTGTAAATTGAGAAATCAAATACAGTGGATCCTCGTTTATCTGCACAATTCCATTCCTAATAAAATGTATTACAGTCTAACTTGGTTTAACGGTCACCTGTATTCAGCACCACCCTTTAATGAACGGTCACCAAAAATACATCCCGTGCAATTTTCAACCAAATTTACCTCTATTCAACACCACCCTTTTAATGCGGCCAGCGGTCACCATTTTCTTAACACTAAACACTTTCTCGCCAAATTATACTTCATTGACAGAAGTGTAAGTGCTTGATAATCAAAACTACACAATTTGAATTATTGTGAAGGCAAGAATAGACTTGTAATATAGGACTCTTATGAGTTGAAATCTACGTACTTCATTAGAAGACCATCTATTAGGTATAGTAGGTCTCTGTAAGTCAGTCACTATCACTTTCTTCATGTCATCAAAACTAGGATCACTAGGCACAACATCCCAATATGGTATCTGATAATCTTCACTGAAACCTAGAATAATATAATATAGATAAAACTAGGATCACTAGGTACAACATCCCAATATGGTATCTGATAACCTTCACTGAAACCTAGAATAATATATTATAGATAAAACTAGGATCACTAAGTACAACATCCCAATATGGTATCTGATAATCTTCACTGAAACCTAGAATAATATAATATAGATAAAACTAGGATCACTAGGTACAACATCCCAATATGGTATCTGATAATCTTCACTGAAACCTAGAATAATATAATATAGATAAAACTAGGATCACTAGGTACAACATCCCAATATGGTGTCTGATAATCTTCACTGAAACCTAGAATAATATAATATAGATAAAACTAGGATCACTAGGTACAACATCCCAATATGGTATCTGATAATCTTCACTGAAACCTAGAATAATATAATATAGATAAAACTAGGATCACTAGGTACAACATCCCAATATGGTATCTGATAATCTTCACTGAAACCTAGAATAATATAATATAGATAAAACTAGGATCACTAGGTACAACATCCCAATATGGTATCTGATAATCTTCACTGAAACCTAGAATAATATAATATAGATAAAACTAGGATCACTAGGTACAACATCCCAATATGGTATCTGATAATCTTCACTGAAGCCTAGAATAATATAATATAGATAAAACTAGGATCACTAGGTACAACATCCCAATATGGTATCTGATAATCTTCACTGAAACCTAGAATAATATAATATAGATAAAACTAGGATCACTAGGTACAACATCCCAATATGGTATCTGATAATCTTCACTGAAACCTAGAATAATATAATATAGATAAAACTAGGATCACTAGGTACCCTAGAATATTAATATAAAATTTCAGCTATCTGCCTCACTTATCAAAACATAAATTAGGTGTCTGGTTGTTCATACAATTTTACAAAATCCTGATATGGAAGTATATATTCTCAAGAAAGAAAGAATGAACCATTTTATTTTTACAAGGATTACAATTTGTGGTCCACTTGGTATTGATTTAAGCTAAGATTCCATATAAGCGTCATGCGGATGCGTCATGCGGACATAAATGGCCCTTGCGGATCCATCATGCGTCAAATAAGATCCCATATGTGCTTTAAACGTATGCGTTATCTTTCTTTTGACGCACGGACCTCTAGACAGATGGATGCTTTAGTGCATAAAAACGACAGGAAATCCCCACAAAATACGTCACATTTGGGAGATTTACGCGCGAAAACGTATGACGGAGACCATTTGACGGATACCGCTTCCGCATATATGGAATCATACCCTCTTAAACCAACCATTTCAATTTTAACGCATGACAGATCCGCACGGCGCGTATATGGAATCTTAGCTTTATCCAGCATGGATTTTTTTTTAAATTAAATATCATAGATATCATTATAAAATATTTATTTTTTTATCTACTAAATCTCATAGAAAATTCAGAAATAGTACATTACCTCCAACAACAGCTCTTCGACTGATTTCCCATAAAACCAAACCAAAAGCATAGACATCCACACATTTGAAGGAATCAAAGAAATTTGGATTTAATGTTTCTTCCAATAACTCTGGCGCCATGTAACGCTTGGTACCAACTTTATTATTATGTCCAAAATCTAATACATTATCTTCTTGTGTGTGAGTAACAGCTAGGCCAAGATCTCCAATTACAGCAGTACCATTGGTTTTTACCAAAATATTTTTAGATTTGATATCTCGATGAGCTATAGCTGGTTTCCCATGGTTACCAACTATTTCCGTATGCATATGAACCAATCCTGCTGCAGCCGTCAAACATAAAGTTAACATTTCTTCGATGCTTAATATATGTGATATCAAATAATCGTACAGAGAACCGTGATGATGATAATGGGTTATTAACCACAGTTGTGTACACGAATTCCGTGACGTCATATCAGATGCGTAGTATCCCAATATGTTTTCGTGTCGTAATAAACAAGTGTTGTATATCTGTGTTTCACGTGACCAACTGGCCTCGTCTCGAGATGAAAAGATTTTGACTGCCACTGGTTCATCATGATAGGATCCCCTCCACACTTCACCATATCTTCCTTTACCTGCAACAATATATTAATTATATCCTTGATGATTTTCTCTGGTGATCCCAGCCAAAATTCTCAAAAACTCTTACACGCACTATATTTTTGTGGTATTTCACGATAGAATGGATGTCAGGGGTAAAATTTACACACCTATATAAAATATTTGCCAAGGATGCCAAGTTTATGAACTCAGACAGAGACACAGAGTTCTATCAGGTGTTTCTGAAAGAGGGTGCATGCCTCCCTCCACCTGAAACAACTGCCACAGTACTTAAAGGGGCAATGAACTCAGACAGAGACACAGAGTTGCATCAGGTGTTTCTGAAAGAGGGTCCAAGCCTCCCTCCACCTGCAACAACTGCCATTCTACTTAAACGGGGCAAGCTCGTTTAACAGATTTTGGACAAAAGCTCTTGTCAAATTGTCACCAATATTCTTAATATAAAATAAACAAATCTATAAATAGAACATACCAATACAATCATGAAGTTGAACTTGTCTAGCTACAGTTTGTTGGACCAGAAATGGAAGACCTGAGCCACTACCAGAAGTACAAGACTGTTCCAATATTTCTTGTAATGTGCTTTCTCCCACTTGTGTTGCTCTGAGCCCATCATCTTCATCTAATAGCCTGCGTTCTCGTTGAAACAGTTCATCCATTCTTTGTTTGTGTAGATGTCGACAGGCTATGACTATAATCGGTATTAAGATACTGACTATGATAATCGGTATTATAACAGCTAGTATTAACGGTAGGTGAAGTAAAAGTTCATTTTCATCTTCGGTACTTTCTGAAATTAAAATTTAAATAATCAATACATTTCATAGATCCTGCTGAGCATATATATAACATAGGCTATATCGTAGCCCGTAGAGTGAGCACGAGCCAAAAAAGTGAGAAAAAAACGAACGCGATACCAGAGTTTTATGCGATATCTCTCAAGAAAATCATCGGATCCTCACCAAATTCAATAGTACACATCTTCATAATAATATTGACACATACAAAAGATCAAAAGAATCCTTGGAGAATCGTAGCCTGTAGAGTGAGCAAAAGCAAAATAAGTAAAAAAACGAACGCGATACCAGAGTTTTATGCGATATCTCTCAAGAAAATCATCGGATCCTCACCAAATTCAATAGTACACATCTTCATAATAATATTGACACATACAAAAGATCAAAAGAATCCTTGGAGAATCGTAGCCTGTAGAGTGAGCAAAAGCAAAATAAGTAAAAAAACGAACGCGATATCAGAGTTTAATGCGATATCTCTAAAGAAAATCATCAGATCCTCACCAAATTCAATGGGGCACATCTTTATAATGATATTGACACACATACAAACAATCAAAAGAATCAATAGAGAATTGTAGCCTGTAGAGTGAGCACAAGGTAAATGTGAACAGACGGAAGGACCGATTACTTACGTGTGGGCGTATAAAAATGAAATGAAAAAAAGGAAAGCAAACTCTTTTTCCCTTTTCATTTGACGAGAGATCTATTATATTCACAGCCTTCATATACTAGTGTTTAGTCCCATTATAACGACTTGACCCTTGTTCCATATCGGTTCCATTGACCTCCATCACTGACAAGAGAAAACAAGTAAGCTATCTCACTAAACATGAGCCAGAAGTCATCAGCCAGTATATTCTAAAGCCAAATGAAATCATTGTACAAACCTTCTTTTCCACTGGTTGGTAATGGAGCTAGGGTAGCTGTTAACAAATCATTACACCAGTTTCCTTGGCAACAGGATACAGCACCAACATGATTTTTACTGTGACAGGACATTTGACTGCTGCTATCTCTGTCAAAACATCCTTTACTTTTAACAATAACATTGTTGGTATTACTTATAGATGAATAACACTGAAATATCACATAGAATTGGTTCAATTTTCAGAGGGAAGTTTGGCATAGAGTTTGCAAGCTGATGACAGTCGAGTTCTCAAAAGCCATGGCATCATATTTTTCTAAACTTGCAAGCTTAGATGGTCCCAGGACCAGGTCAAAATGGCCTTCCAAAAGTCAACATGGTCCTAAAAAAAAGTCGAAATGGCCCAAAAAATTACTCTTTGAATTCGACCAAATTTTCAAGTCAAAATTCCACCTAAAAAAAGTCAAAATGGACCCAGGAAAAAAAAATTTTTGGGGCCATTTTGACCAAATTGTGGGACCATTTTGGTCTAGGGCCATTATGACTATAGCCCGCTTGACATACCGGTACTATGAATTGAACATCAATCTCAAACTATGTCATTATTTTGAACCCATATTTCAATTCACATAAAAAATATTACCGATATATTAGTTTCACAGCTTTCTTTTCCCTCACATTTCTCTAGTGGTGAACATTTACAGACAAAATAAACATGGCTTACGTTGTTGAATTTGGAGAGATTTGGTAGACCTACAAAGTAAATTTTAAGAACAGTTACAAGGTCTGATTTTATATGAAGTTTGTTTTTTCTTCAAATTATGTTTCCACATAAAACTATCAATTGCAAATACATTAGGCCTATTATAGACTATCTTATAACATGCTTGTTTCACCAAGCTTCAACAGTAGCCAGTTGCCTTTGGTTAATTCTAGGCCAATAAGATAATAAGTTATAATTCCATTATAGTGTTCCGCGGGAGATCTCTGGGCTGGGAGTGGAGAGCCTATTCATAGGCTAGTTATTTTATGATTCGACACTCACTATGAAGCCAAATA
Source organism: Lottia gigantea (assembly GCF_000327385.1). Lineage (NCBI taxonomy): Eukaryota > Metazoa > Mollusca > Gastropoda > Lottiidae > Lottia > Lottia gigantea. The sequence continues at coordinate 1,170,699 of NW_008710566.1, forward strand.
TTGAATAAAATGGCGTCTTTTTGTTTACAAAAGGTGTAAAAAGTTTCAACTTGTTATTTCATTACTTTTTCAATTCACAGTTTTGTAAGCTGCAACATATTTCATATTATTGCTCCTGATTGACAATGCTATCATCTAAATTCTTACCATAGATATAAATGGAATCTGTTAGAAATAACACCAGAATTATGGCAATCATCGTGCCAAGACTTCCAAAACAGCCTCTGTTTGAGTACAAATTCTGTCCCACTCTTCTGAAAAACAGCCTCGAAAGTAGCGACTCAAGTGGCTCCGTTCAATTTCTTGACTTCAAATATGATAAAAAAAAATTAAATATCAAAACTTAATTCTTTGTTTTTTTGTTCTAAAATACAAAATGAAATAATAATTATGAAGAAACGACTTGATATATATAATGTATAGAAAGGGCACACGATACTTTAATGAAACTCATTGCTTCGTTTTTTGATTTTCGTTTCAAAATCTAAATCTTCTAAAGATTCTTTTTGACGATCTTTATATGACGATACATCAATTTTGATAGCTTGTGATATAATATGTCTAATGCGCATGCGAGCAGGAAGTTAAACGCCATATTGAATTGTTTTGACTGAAATCTCAAAAGATTTTGCAATTAAAATGTGGAATTAAGAAACATTTTCCATACAAACACTCAAACTAATTAGCTGAATGGTCGATTGATACAATGACTGTATTGTCAAGTAGAATTTGACGACAGAAATCCAAGAAATCATCGTTAACTGACTTGCTGAAAGAGGTAAAGTAAAAAATATCTGAAAATTTTTTGTGTAAATTGTAAAAAAATTGGTCATTTAAAGATTTTTTTATTACAATAGAATATATTCGCTATGTTCTAGATAGATCTGTACTAGCGTTCCTGCTTAAAGTATATAACCCATTTGCCTACTTTAAAGTTATTTACATTGAAATTGAGCATTGAGTGAGCTTTGTTATTGAAGTTTTTTTTTTCTGTCACTTTACAAATAGATCTTGACCTTATTGAAGATAAAATAATCATTTGCATGCCATTTTCGTCTGAATGGTTTCATAACCGTTTAAAAATATGGAATGATGATTTTTTCATTTGAAATAAGGTGACATCTGATCAAACCCAATTTCGTTCTTTTGGCATCCCAACATGAAAGTTTAGTTCAACTGAAATGTAATAGGCTACTGTTGTCACTTCCAGGATGTTAATGCCACTGACTTTCTCACTGTCCGTTATGACTCAAAATAAACTAGCATGACCTGATGAACTTTTGTTGTGAATCAATCCTTTACCAGTTTCAAAGTTTCAAGAAATCTCCCTTGAGAAAGTGCATTTTTGGATCCTTGTTTGGAAGAAAAAAAAAATAGGACCAGATCTTAATTAAGCTCCAAATAAGCTGATAGGATTTAAGCTTATTTTAAAAATTCTGGGGTTCTTGTAACTAGTAATTCTATATATATATTTGTGAGCATTAGTTATCATAGCTCCCTGTCATAGGTTTTTCATAAATAATTAGCTGGCATTTACACAAAAAAGTTAGGCTGTTCTCCAATATTTCCTAGTGTTAAAGATATTAAAAAGCTCATTATGATTTCACTAGCAACTTTCATTGAATACTACAATTTAAGTCAATATATATTTTTCAGTTATTATCAATGTAATGTTTCCTGTTACTTCCTGTTTACACAAAAATAAAGCCATAGGGAAATTTTCTGCAGTTGATATAAGCATATAAATTGCTGTATTTTTTTTTGTACAAAATGCGAACGTAGGGTGCATATGCAGTGTATAATGCTTCTTTGTTCGCGTCATAAAATCCCATCGGTGGAGAGGGCAGAAATTTGATTGACTGGCGGTGTCATTAAACTGACAAATGTTCAAGAAGTCTGTCTTTAAACCCTAAATGAAGTGTCTATTATAAGCTTATTAAAAATAAAAGCAAATAAAAAAACGAACGAATGTTTTAGATTTGAATAAAACTGGTTTTACGATTTTTAACAGGAGCCGCGGGCCCGCGGTGGGTCATTGAGTTAAACGCTCTGATAAGCTGAAGGTCCAGGGTTCAATCCCGGCATAGGTCGAGATAATACCTACGGATTTTTCCCCCCTGTCAGTGATGCAGGTAAGAGGGACTGACATGGAAAAAGCGTCTAGTCGTTCGGATTGGACAATAAACCGAGGCCCCGTGTGCTACAGGTTGTGCACGTTAAAGATCCCCCGACAGTTGGAAATCGAAAGAGAGCAGGCTAATGCCGCTGTCCTGGTAAAATTTCCCTCATCGCACCCTGCATGGCGTTGCCCGTCTTCATCAGCCCACATGGTGCAGAAAATGTATTGAATATATAAAACTAAATCTCATACCTCTAGGATGGCTGTGCAGTTATCATTTGACATGTGGCCACATGAAAATATATATATAGTTATGGTTTGATTTGAAAGTGTGTAATTAACTGTATCCTCTTACAAATATTAGAATCCAGCTGACTTCTTTCTTTTCATATATCATTGAAGTGATACAGTCATCTAAATATTTACTTTACTGGTACCAACTGATAGAGCTAGATCTTTTCTATACTTTTGTGAGGTTCAAAGTTCTGAAGTCTGATGACCCTGAATAAGTCATCTTCACTCATAATTCCAGTCAATAATCCTGGAAATATCCAAGCCAAGAAGTTTGGCCAAGGACCAGCTGTTAGAAAGGATCCTTAAAGATGGGTTCCCTTATTTTAATTCATGAAAATGAAAATGCTAATACTTATATGAATAGAAAGTAGAGGCGTTCTAATGACTGGGAAAAATACCAGTTTTTCTCACATGACCATAAATAATTCATAATTAGCTAAATTAGAAGAGAATTACCAGCAGAATTCCAATGAGTGACCGATCAAGAAAGGTCAAAAAGTCTTTTTTTTATTTATCCAGACTGTACATACATGGACATTTATGATTGGTTAAAATGCTTAATTATATGCATAATGATTTCATTAAGAATACATGATAATTCATTTGAAACACCAATTAATAAAAAAGTTTGCTTTATTTGACACTAAAAAATAAGGAAAGCCATCTTTAATTCAATCAATTTGTTATCCCTTCATAGAAAGCTTATAGTTGTTTCTTTCCTTCTTAACTTAAAATTATTTCCTCCAACAGAGCACAAAACTTGTGGAATTACTTTGCTTTTATTTTCTGCTGTTCCCTTTGCCACTTCTGACTCTGCATCTCATCTCTGAGAAGGATTTCTGACTAGTTTCTAGTGATTCTGTTGTTACAGTTGTTAGACTTGAAACATCTGTTTATATTTCTGAGTATTTCAACAGACTAGAGTTAGATGTTGACTCTACTCTTACATGTTATTACTGTGCAGGTGTAGGCAACATATGATAGAAATATTTTGAAATTTTCATCTAAATTAACTTAATCTAACGAAAAGGACAGAATTAAAGTATGGTAGTATAAGCTTATGTCAGGTTAAATTCTTTCTTCTTATATCTTTATGAATATTTATTAATTTTTATACGCCCACACATACGATGGGCGTATATTGTAATCACCCTGTCGGTCGGTCCGTCCTTTCATATTTGGATCGTGCTCACTCTACAGGTTACAATTCTTTACAGATTCTTTTGATTTTTATTTTGTATGTCAATGTCATTATGAAGATGATCCCTATTGATTTTCATGATGATCGGATAATTTTTCACCGAAATATCGTGTCTGACTTGATGTTTTACTCTATTAGCTATATTGTGCAACTCGTGCTCACGCTACAGGCTACAATTCTTTTGATTTTTATTTTGTGTGTCAATGTCATTATGAAGATGATCCCTATTGATTTTCATGATGATCGGATAATTTTTCACCGAAGTATCGTGTCTGACTTGACGTTTTACTCTATTAGCTATATTGTGCAACTCGTGCTCACTCTACAGGCTACAATTCTTTTGATTTTGATTTTGTGTGTCAATGTCATTATGAAGATGATCCCTATTGATTTTCATGATGATCGGATAATTTTTCACCGAAATATCGTGTCTGACTTGACGTTTTACTCTATTAGCTATATTGTGCAACTCGTGCTCACTCTACAGGCTACAATTCTTTACAGATTCTTTTGATTTTGATTTTGAATATTTACCATCCACATGCCGTGGTGGGCGTATATGGCTGTGGTCCACTATCTTTTTGATATCCAGCAATGAGGATGTTTTACTATTTTCACAGAAGTAATTGCAGAAGAAACAGCTCCATAATGATTTTAGACTTTGACAGTTGTTGCTATGATTCCTCACAGCTGATGGACAGATCTCATAATTATCTGTTTTATCAGCTGTTTTCTTTAAAGAATCTTGTTACTAATATTCTTCAGTTTATTACAATTTGCTGCCTTTTACCTCTGACATTTTGCTCTTAAATGTAAGATTCACATTATGATATAGTCAATGATATTCTGAATTATGTATAAAACCAAGATCTACAGCATTTAAAGATGGATTCCCTTATTTTCATTTATGAAAATGAAAATGCTAATACTTATATGAATAGAAAGTAGAGGTGTTCTAATGACTTGGAAAAATACCAGTTTGTCTAACATGTTCATAATTAGCTAAATTAGAAGAGAATTACCACCAGAATTCCAATGAGTGACCGATCAAGAAAGGTCAAAAAGTCTTTTTTTTTGTTTATCCAGACATACATGTACATTTATGATAGGTTAAAACTCTTAATTATATGCAATAAGATCATAATAATATGATTAAGAATACATGATAATTCATTAGAAACACCAATAAATCAATTAGTTTGCTTAATTTGACACTAAAAAATAAGGAAACCAGGAAACGATGTTGGATTACGCAGAATGTCAGAATACTCAGATGTCGGATATCACAGAGTACACTGAACATTCACTGGTTAAAGTTTTATGCAACGTTTCAACATGTTTCCCCAACATAATGATAAGAGGTGGTGGGCAAATTATATAGACATTATGTGCCTGAGGACGACAGGGAGAAACATGTGGAAAGCCGTGTCTATATATATAACATTTAAATATGTGTGTCTTTATTATTCCAGTAAAAGGGCGGTATGCCACCACCACCGCCGCCCGCACCACCACCCGCCCCTACTGGGTTGCCTAAAGTGCCTAAAACTAAAACTAATGCAGGTGGAGCTACAGACAGAAAAGCCTTATTAACTTCTATACACAGTGGAGCCAAATTAAAGAAAACTGTAACCAATGATAGAAGTGCACCTTCTGTTGGTAAGTAGTTTGCTCGCTTATCTGAGGGATTAATCCTGGCATAGGTTGAGAGATGAGATATACTTTCGATTTTTATACGCCCTCACATAAGATGGGCGTATATTGTAATCACCCTGTCCGTCCGTCCATTCACATTTGGTTCGTGCTCACTCTACAGGCTACAATTCTTTACAGATTCTTTTGATTTTTATTTTGTATGTCAGTGTCATTATGAAGATGATCCCTATTGATTTTCATGATGATCGGATAATTTTTCACCGAAATATCGTGTCCGACTTGAAGTTTCACTCTATTAGCTAATTTAAAAACTTGGTGGAATTTCTCAGCATAAATAACTGGTAGTAAATATATATATATCATTGAATTAAAACTATTAAAATTTCTTTAACATGAGACAAATCATACTTTAGTCACTAAAGACTGTTTTATCATTTCTGATTTCTTGTCTGGCAAGCTATCTTTAAACCCTGTTTCCCCTTGTCAATAATTGAAGGAAGCCATTCAAATGGGACCAAAAAAATCTGCTACTGGCTCTTGGAAATCGAAAAAAGTATAGGTTGATGATGCAATCTTGGAAGAATTTCCCAGATCAGTCCAATTAGGTGCAGAAAAGTAGGGTGTAAAACTCCATTTCATTTCATTAGGACATAAGGACATAAAAGTCTGATTAATAAGCTTTTAAGATAGTTTATGATTATAATTTTACAGGAAACAACAATAAAAGGAGTGATCCACCTGGTGGAGGTATCGGAGGAGGTTCGACAGGGGGAGGATCTACTCCAAGTGGTAACAGTGCTGGTCCTGTAGGTCTAGGGGGATTATTTGCTGGAGGTATACCAAAGTTACCAAACAAAGGAAACACTGGACCACCCAAACGAGGTATGTACAAAATACAACTTAAATATATTTCTGATGACGACAGGTGTATATTGTGTTGAAACGTTATGTGCCTTATTAAAGAAGTGTGTTATATTCCATAATATTGTCTTGTGTTTTGTTATATGAGCTCCTCGCTTCTATATGTCGTTAAAATATTTTTGCACATCCAAGGATGAATCAAATTTTCAAAAATAATAGTAGTCCATTCAGTTTTGAGGTACGGTACTGAACTCAATAAAACAAAGTGCGACAAAGACATCTTGTAATTTAGTAGAATTCAGTAGAGAGGTAGGCTTTTTGCTTCTGAGTAGATGTTAAGCCTACTACTCGCTTAAAAGTAGAATATCCAGAAATGTCTTGATGAACTCTTTGAATTATAATATAAGGATCCTGTTATGTTATTTATGACACCAGGTATATCTACTGGCTCTTATTCGCCAAGTTTAAAATTCCTTAATTTTATGTTTATTCTAAGACGTAGTATCACTTTAATGGTTAATGTCAAATTTGAATTTTATGATGGTGAAATGAGGAAAGGCCTGAGTACGGCCAGATTTGTCAGGCAAAATATAAGCTTAACTTACTTGGTTCAAAATGGTATTTATTCCACCTCAAAATGATATAGATTGCTCTTGTTTTTATACGCCAACATGGAAATGTGGACGTATATTGCCGTCGCCCCTGTCCGTCCTATCGTTGGTCCGTCCACATTTGTTGTATGCACGATAGAGACTACAGTTTTTATCTGATCTTGATGAAACTTGGTATGCATGTATATATTGATGAGATCTCGGTCAAGTTCAGAGTTATTGCCCTTGACTTAGTAAACACGTGTTAAATTTGGCTTGTATGCACGATAAAGGCAACAGTTTTTATCTGATCTTTATGAAACTTAGTATGCATGTATATATTGATGAGATCTCAGTCAAATTCGAAATTGATAATAATCGGATGAACTGTTTCAGAGTTATTGCCCTTGATTAAGTAAAAACCCTACAAATTTGTTTTGTAGTCATGATACAGAGTGCAGTTTTTATCTGATCTCGATGAAACTTGGTATGCATGTATATATTGACAAGATCTCAGTCAAGTTGAAATTGCTAACAATTGGGTGAACGGTTTTGGAGTTATTGCCCTTGAATTAATTCAATGCGTCTAATTTGGCTTGTAGGCCTCTTAGAGACTACATTTTTTATACGATCTTGATGAAATTTGTTATGAGATCTCAGTAAAGCTTGAAATTAGTAACAATCAGATGATTGGTTTCACATATTAAACCACTATTATTTCTGACAGCTGGTAGTGGGTGTTTGATACCTTGCCTGGCAAGCTATCTTTGTTTTGGATCTCACCCAAAATATCTTTGACAAAGCCATAGTTTTAAACAGGAAACTTTTGAATATAATAATTATTGTGTCAAGTACTGCTATTGAATGAAAGTGTGTGTTAAAGGTTATAATTTTGTGTGTGTTAAAGGTTATAATTTTGTGTGTGTTAAAGGTTATAATTTTGTGTGTGTTAAAGGTTATAATTTTGTGTGTATTTAATTGTATTATATTTATGTGTATTGGTAACACAGATAGAAATGATTTGAAACATGCCAATTTTCAGTCAGTTGTCTGTAGGATTGTTGTAAACCCCAGAGTAGAGTCCCCACTATGTCTATATCTTCTGGGATCCCGAAACGATCTTAAAAACATAACTACATGGCAATGAAGGAAGACAAAATGGCGGATCCTCAACATTTATTCGTGGTATTTTCAAAATTTATTTCATTGTGTATAGAGCGCATCCCTTCTGTAAGGGGCCCATTTTAGGGTAAAAAACTGCGCATTTTATTTGGAAATATACGGTATATGAAGTTTTACTTCATTCAAACTTGTTCAAAGGGTTAAAGTGAAATGTTCTGTCTATTATAATTCAAAGTAATTGAACAGAAAGGAAATGATAGAAAATAGTTAAGTTTGAACTTTAATCAACTTTACCACACTTCCTTATTCATTTAAAGATGGGTTCCCTTATTTTCATTTATAAAAGAAAATGCTGATACTTATATGAATAGAAAGTAGAGGTGTTCTTATGACTAGAAAAAATACCAGTTTGTCTCACATGTCCATAATTAATTTATAATTAGCTAAATTAGAAGAGAATTACCACCAGAATTCCAATGAGTGACTGATCAAGAAATGTCAAAAAGTCTTTTTTTTTTGTTTATCCAGACTGTACATACATGGACATTTATGATTGGTTAAAACTCTTAATTATATACAATAAGAACATAATGATATGATTAAGAATACATGATAATTCATTAGAAACACCAATTAATCAAATAGTTGGCTTGATTTGATACTAAAAAATACGGAAACCCATCTTTAAGAAAAATTGTTATGTGACTAAAGCCTGTCTCCCAGTGTTCAACACAATATAGGTTTTTTGTTTTTGTTGAATATTAAAGGGATTAATCCTTGTTTCGTGAGTTTACAAATAAGCCATATTACCAATGTCATTGCTTTGCTTTTTTTCAGTGGGCGGACCATCAGTACCATTTAAACCACCAGGAGGTCATAGTAATGGTAAACTAGTTAATGGTACAACAGCAGCTCCGCCGCCACCTCCTCCATCACAATCCAGCAAACCATCAAGACCAGTGTCGAACATCAACAAGAAACGAGAGAACTTTGAAAATGAAAGAAATTTAGAGCATAAGAATTCGACTGTCAGTAGCAATACAGCACAATGGAACAAAGCAAAAGTTCAGCCCCCTCCTCCTCCAAGTAGACCAGCACCCTCACATAGTTCGAGTAGACCCACAAGCATGGTTGGTAGGCCGTTACCGCCAACTCCTCATAATTTAGCTGAAAGTAGTGCACCTCCTGGTCCACCACGAAGTGCACCACCACCACCCCCAAGACAAACACCATCCATACCCCCTGGAAGACCTAGTGCCCCTCCACCCCCCGTTAGAACAACATCTGCTCAAGGAGGAGGAACTGTAGGCAGATCTGGTGGTGTAAGGCCACAACTTGCAAGGCGACAAGACCCTCCCCCACCCCCTCCTCCTCATAGTGGACATTCACATAGTTTTAGTTCTCAACATGCTCCAGTTTTAAACAAACATTCTACCAGTATAACTTCGAATAATTCAAACAGTAAGTACATGACTTTATATTCATAGATAAATATTGTCCAATCAAAATTGGCCCTACTGTATTGGTAGCAAATTTCAGCCAATCAAAACAAATCAATCGTTATTATGCTTTGTTTGCGAACGTAAACAAAACCAAAGCAGCTTGCCATTACATATTTTGATGAATGTGTACGGTACAGAATTGAGTAAGATTTCCGTTAAAGAATAAAAGCCGAGAGAAAATCAAACCTTACTTTGGAATATTAACTTGGAAAGAATGTGTTCTTATCTCTTCAAACCAGCGGCGGCAAAGAAATGTTGTGTTTTGTTTACATGACCTCATTTCTGTTCTACTGATCTGATTGGTCAGATTTAAATGCCACCAATCTCATTTCCACACCCCCAAAGCGAAGTGTAGTGGGCTACGTTTAATACGGGATGATACGACCATGACAAAACGCGTATTCTTGATACAGGGACTTTATACTACTAACATCGTTAACAGATAATTGATCTCCAAAGACTATAAATGTATTTAGTGCATATATATTTTTTTTTTGATCAAATGGGGAAGACACTGAAAAATGTGGGCTAATGAGGATGGGCAACGCCATGCAGGGTGCAATAAGGAAAATTTTCCATGTCAACCCTCTCACCTGCATCACTGACAGGGGGAAACCGGGTTGAAAATTTTGAAGGTATTATTATTTTTTTTTTTACATAACCAAGTCAGTTTTATATTGCATTTATTGTTTTTCTTTTCAGATTTTGATGACAGATTCAAGTTTCATAGTGTCCACGAGTTTCCCCATCCAGAGAGACTGAATATTGGTGTCAAAACCTATCCTAGCCACAGTCCGAGACGTGCTTGTAAGTAGATGCAATGATTTGATACGAAATATGGAAATGTGGACGTATATTGCTGTCACCCCTGTCCGTCGGTCCGTCAAAATTTCTCGTAAACACAATAGAGACTACAGTTTTCAACTGATTTTAATGAAATTTGGTGTGATCATTTATATTGATGAGATCTTGGTCAAGTTCAAACTTGATGATCTTTCCATGAAAGGTTTTTGAGTTATTGCCCTTGACTTAGAAAAAATGCATCAAAATTTGTTCGTGAACGCAATAAAGACTACAGTTTTCAGATGATTTTAATGAAATTTGGTGTGATCATTTATATTGATAATGTGATGTATTTGGGTTATTGATATTGATTTTTAAAAATTTGGTGGAATTTCTCAGCATAAATAACAGGTAGTAAATATATATATCATTGAATTCAAACTAATAGAATTTCTTCAATATGAGAAAATTCATACTTTAGTCACTGAAGACTGTTTTATCATTTCTGACAGCTGCCAGTGGGCGTATGTTACCTTGCCTGGCAAGCAATCTTTACCATTTGCCTGAAACTCCTGGGGGTGCTCAACTATTTATCAGATTCTTTAAACCCTTTCGCGTCGACATCGAAAATTTTCAACAATGGGTTTTGATGTTATATTGCTAAGCGTCGAAAGTTTTCGACTTTTATGTTATATTTACATGTTTGTAGTGTGTGTAGTCATATCTAAGGGAGGTAATGAGATAGGTGTCTCTTTCTTTTGTTTACACGTCTACTTTCCGTTTTGCCGCTACAAATCAGCTGGTTTATTCTGTAAAATCGAAAGATATTAATCTTTGAAGTCAATCGATATTTTTAAGGGTTCAATAGTGAAACGTCAAAGTTAATGAAGTGAAGCGTCAAATTTAGCATAATGATAAGCTGGTGCTTGTGGCAAATTTTCCGACATTTTTTGTACATATTTGTTGTGCGTGTAGTCATATCTAAGGGAGGTAATGAAATAGGTGTTTGTTTACACGTCTGCTTTCCGTTTTGGCACTAAAAAACAGCAGGTTTATTGCTGTTGCTAGCAGTCGTTGAAAAAAACTTGCTTTTAGAGTCTGCCTCTTCAGGAATGACCTGAGCATTAAGGTACAGGTTTGACAGTGAAATTCCTCATTTGAGGCTTTTTTGAAGTAATAGAGTGATTTTTGAACATTTCTAGTACTTCTGACGACTATTTGCAAGTATCCAAGACTTCCTGTTTTTAGAGGAATTCCTCTAATTTTCTGGTATTTTTTTTATTTCAAATAAAACCTTTAAGTTTTAAGAAAGAAAAGACTCCTGTATGGGAAATGACTTCCAAAGCATCTTAAAATGGTGAAATCTCCCTCTATACCTCACATGAGAGTCTGTAAGCCATCTTTACCTTCAGCTGATATTTTTCATTTTTTCTTTTTTTCGTTCCACACTGGGATCCATGTATTTACATATATTTGAGACCAAAATCAACCCCCCAAAATGCCAAACCTGTCTCTTTTGGTTTATTTAAATATGTTTTTGTTAATTTTTCAGCCACACAACAGAGACGAGCACCACCCCCACCCCCACCACCTCGATAGCAACTGACTGGTAATAGTGGATAATGATGTATTAGTATCACACCTCTACACAATAACACGAAATCTGTGTAGACTGGTCGTTTTAATCTCAATACAAACCATTGAGTTTTATTACTTATAATTCCATGATCTGCTCAATACATGTCACATGGAAATGGATTCATTGTTACGATACCATGAAGATATTGTGGGTGACCGCTTGAAACCTCGTATACGCCATATTTGGTCATTTTGACTTTTTGGTACCGTTTGAAAGCTTGTAAAAGCGTGGATCTTGTGATCAAAACCTCGTATTCTTAGCTTGATTGTAAATAACTCAAAAAGCACTAATTAAATAACACGTATATAAACAGTCAGATTTAAAACCTTGTAAAATATATTATTATACGAGGTTCAATGTTTCTTTTTCTGCGGATGAAAATGAAAAACCTTGTATACTGTATTATTATACGAGTTTTTGGTTCAATAGGCCGGAGAACTCAAATTGTTATACAAGGTTTATATTTTCAAAGAATGAAAACCACGTATAGCGGTAAAAAAAATAATAAAAAAGATTTTAACAAAATACGCGTACAAATAGTTTTTTGCGTTTTTCTCGAAAAGTTATTCTGCGTCATATATCGTTATACGAGGTTTCAAGCGGTCACCCACGATATTTTGACAAATGGAAAAGATTGTTTCAAAAAGATACCAATGAATATCTTCAAAATTGTCAAAATATCGAATTAAATTCCACGTATTTTGTCCAATGCTATCTGCAGCTAAGGAGCATGTAATAAGCAGGCCATGGAATTTTGATGATGCGAAAGTCACAGATGAATATATTTTAAAATGAAACCTGTATATTGGTGATTTGATTAATGTATATATCCTACAATTGCCTTGAATAAAATGGGAATACTACTATTTGGTTATAATTCAGATGTAGATATTTCTTCTCATGTCTTTTCTGTGTTATAATCCACTTGCCATCTATGATCTGACAAATACTTATGCAACATGTGTTCTAGGTCACTAAAATATTCAACCAATCAATTGCTTAGTTCAATTCAAGCTTGTGAGGAATTCAGGGATATCTGTTATTTTACAATGACCTGTATCCTCTGTCAATGGTTTTGATTGGTTAGCATAAATTGAGAATTGATCATGATTTAATGAAGAATTTGATCAGATCATAGATGATGAGTGGAGTAACCCGCAGAAGAAATATGAAACAAAACATCTTGTTTTGCAAAAAAGGAACAGTTTGATAAGAATAAGACTTTTGTGTTCCTGTGAGACAAATATTTTTTTCATTATCATTTGAAATTCTTTTTTTCGTATTTATTCAAATATAATCCAAACTTTGGTTGTATATCTTTAAAGATGGGTTACCTTATTTTTTAGTGTCAAATTAAGCAAACTATTTGATTAATTGGTGTTTCTAATGAATTATCATGTATTCTTAATCATATCATTATTTTCTTATTGCATATAATTAAAGTTTTAACCAATCATAAATGTTCATGTTTGTACAGTCTGGATAAACAAAAAAAGACTTTTTGACCTTTTTTGATCGGTCACTCATTGGCTTTTTGCTGGTAATTCTCTTCTAATTTAGCTAATTATGAATTGATTATGGACATGTGAGACAAACCGGTATTTTTCCAAGTCATTAAAACACCTCTACTTTCTATTCATATAAGTATTAGCATTTTGATTTTCATTAATGAAAATGAGGGAACCCATCTTTAAATAGTTGTTGAAAGGGAAAACCAATTTATATAGCATTTTTTCTGTTCTATAATAGTACTCAGAATCTATTTGCAGTCATTTAGCCCATGCACGACGTTGGAGCGAGAGTACAAATATAATTTTTTGATTTATTCATTGTTGGAGAAGGAGAAATCATTTTTTGCATATCTGGTGTGAAATATAATGATAGACTATCATGATTGTTAAAGAATTTGATTTATTGGGCACGTGTATCAAGGGTTTCATCAGAATTCGATAAAGGAAGCCCCTTAAAGACATATAGTTGTCTAAATAATTTTATTTACTGACTGATAGAGCTCAATTTCCACTATCCTTAACACTTTTCAGATTAGATTCTGAGTTCAGGTTCCCCTACAATTCGTCAAAATGTATATTAGACATTAAGACTAATTCTTACACCATATCATTAATGTATGCATGGAATTATTGACATTCAAAGATACTATGGTATTCTTTTGTTAAAATTGTAGGGGAACCTGAAGTCAGATTTTAATTCTTAAAAAATGATACAGATAGCAGAAATTGGTCTGATTTACAAATCAAAGCAAATATTTAGACGACTGCATCTCTTTAAATTATCACCATGTTAAAATGTAGATCTTGTATATATAACTTGATTGGTACTAAATGATTTATCAAATGTGTATAATATACAAAAATGTATTTATCTATAATATAAAACTGTTAATTACCAGATGCAATTCTTGTATTTTTGTATATAGATAATTGTATAAAATTCTACAGAAGATATTCAAATTTATATATTTAACTAATATATATATTATGCAACATATTGCACCTATCTTTTATAACTGTGCATTCCTTTAGGCTGTATTTTTTAATTCCTCTGATTCTTTCTATTATTTATTCTCTTTCCTTAAAGGAAAATTGCCCCTAAAATTTTCTTTTTTTATACGCCCACATGAAATGGGGGGCGTATATTGCTGTCACCCATGTCCTTCAGTCGGTTGGTCCACAATTACTCATAAACATTCTACAAGACACAATTCTTGACGGATTTTGACAAAACTTGGTATGAGTGTTCTTAACCACCCAAGGATGAACCCTATTGAAAATCAGAAGAATCGAAAAAATATTTAGTATAAGTTATTGCCCTTGTTCTTGAAAACGTGTTCAATTTTTAGCCCGTTTTCAAGAACAAGGGCAATAACTCATACTCAGTATTATTCAGTATCGCCCTAAAGAGTTCAAAAGAAGTGTATAACTGAAGGTTGAATATTTCATACTGGTGATTGTTACTGTACTGCTAAATATTTTTATTCAAAATCAAAGCTGCCAGTAGGCGTATATTACCTTGCCTGGCAAGCTATGTTCTTTCTTGACGGTTAACTGTAGAACTGAAATGAAATTTGATTTTGGAAAAGAAAGGGTCTGCATTCTGAATTCTTCCAAATGGACACATTTTTTACCTAAGAGCTTTACCCCTGTTAGTGCATCTGCACAGTGTCAAGCTATTACGAAGGCAGTTTGAAGGCTCTTGTGCTGCAGGGGTGAACATATTCAAGATCTTCGGACAGTTGAAAATCCAAGTAGACTACTGTCATGGCATCATCAAACTTCATTCACCCTATCAAATGCAGACAATATCCCTTAAATATTTCTTGATTTTTTTTTATTCCATACAGAGATATTTTACTCTTCAATATAGCTGAAAGAAAGATCATGAAATATATAAATTGATTTTGTCCACTGTTTATATCAAAACATGGTTTTATGTTATATCGTGGGTGACCGCTTGAAACCTCGTATACGCCATATTTGGTCATTTTGACTTTTTGGTACCGTTCGAAAGCTTGTTAAAGCGCGGATCTTGTGATCAAAACCTCGTATTCTTAGCTTGATTGTAAATAACTCAAAAAGCAATAATTAAATAACACGTATATAAACAGTCAGATTTAAAACCTCGTAAAATATATTATTATTTTAGGTTCTATGTTCCTTTTCTGCTGATGAAAATGAAAAACCTTATATACTGTATTATTATACGAGTTTTTGGTTCAATAGGCGGGAGATCTTAAATTGTTATATGAGGTTTATATTTTCAAAGAATGAAAACCACGTATAGCGGTAAAAAAAATATTTTAACGAAAAAGGCATACAAATGTTTTTTGCGTTTTTCTCGAAGAGTGATTCCGCGTCATATATCGTTATATGAGGTTTCAATTGGTCACCCACAAAATGGTTATTTAACGTAGATATCTTTGAAACTTTGTTTTTTCCTGAACGAAAATCATTGCCGTTACAAATTCCTTAATGTGCAAATTTTCAAATTTCAAATCAGATCAAATATGAATAAGATTATAGGTAACATAGTATTCTGATAAAAGCAAGGGATTAATTCATCAAAAAATTTGCCTATGAAGCTGATAATGCATATATTTAATCCATTGTATCCCTTTAATAAATTAAAAAGCAATTTTAGCATCAACCAGCCTTTTGACTATGCTTCTATACTGAATTTACAAATTGCATAATCAAAGATGGGTTGCCTTATTTTTTAGTGTCAAATTAAGTAAACTATTTGATTAATTGGTGTTTCTAATGAGTTATCATGTATCCTTATGTTTTATATTGCATGTCATTAAGAGTTTTAGCCAATCATAAATGTCCATGTATATACAGTCTGGATAAACAGAGAAACAAAAAAAGACTTTTTGACCTTTCTTGATCAGTCACTCATTGGATTTCTGCTGGTAATTCTCTTCTAGTTTAGCTAATAATGAATTAGTTATGGACATGTGAGACAAACTGGTATTTTTCCAAGTCATTAGAACACCTCTACTTTCTATTCATATAAGTATTAGCATTTTCATTTTCATAAATGAAAATAAGGGAACCCATCTTTAGGTAATATTATGTAAATTTCCATGTAATATGTAACTCCAGATGCTGTCTTTTTACATAAAAACTTATGAATCGCCATTAACTTGATCTTTTCTGTTCACTATTATTTTGTGCTTGAGTTGCTATTGTTAAACAAGAGCCTAGCAAATAGATTTGTGCATATCTGGATTCAAAACATGAACACGAGGAGCAATTTATTGTATTTTTAGGTAGTTAAAGGAATTGTAAAGAGGTTTTATGAATTTGTTATGTGTATCGTGCACAATTTGCACCATTCCAATTTTCAATCAGTCGGCTGTGGTTCCTGGAATTCCACTGAAGCTAATTGTTTGACAACCTCACAAATTGCAAAGGGCCTTGTGTTTTAAAGCATACTTTATTATTTTTAGTGGAATTACAGGAATCACAAACGTCTGAAAATTGGAAAGGTGCAAATTGATAATATCAGTTTAACAAATTCAGAAAATCTCTTTATAATCCCTTTAAGGTAGTATTGATCATAAACAGTCTACTTTACTTTAAGGTAGTACAAGAAGTAATGAGTATATCGTGGGTGACCGCTTGAAACCTCGTATATGCCATATTTGGTCATTTCGACTTTTTGGTACCGTTCGAAAGCTCGTAAAAGCGCAAATCTTTTGATCAAAACCTTGTATTCTTAGCTTGATTGTAAATAACTCAAAGAGCGGTCACCCACGATACAACACTGATTTGTATTTTTTTATCAATATTAATTTTACCTCAAAACAAGATTGGCTCGGTTTGAATTTCCTCTGGATGTACTCAAATATATTTGTCTGACTGCAATTCTGTATATTTTAATTTTAAGGTGTCACAAGGGAATATTTATTGTTGGGGCTTTTTTTTTTTACAATCAAATATAGCCATTTTGTTTCTTCTAAACCTATTTTATCTTCTTGAACAAGAATGTCTGTGATCTGGCCAAAATGATCAGAAACCTGAGTTTTGCGTAGAAGTGACTGCTAGACCAATGAATTTTAAATTTAATTTTGTTATCCAATCAGATTACCATATTTCTTAAAATCTAGATTTTATTTTTGTCAAGTTTTGGAGAATAAACAATGTTTTTTGAGAAACTGAACCAAGCTGGTGTATTTATTGCTTGTGTTTATGACTAAAATCATCGGTGGATGTGCACAATTTTTATACACCCACACATAAGATGGGCGTATATTGTAATCACCCTGTCGGTCCATCCGTTCACATTTGGTTCGTGCTCACTCTACAAGCTACAATTCTTTACAGATTCTTTTGATTTTTATTTTGTGTGTCAATGTCATTATGAAGATGATCCCTATTGATTTTCGTGATGATCGGATAATTTTTCACCGAAATATTGTGTCTGACTTGACGTTTCACTCTATTAGCTATATTTAAAAACTTGGTGGTATTTCTCAGCATAAATAACTGGTAGTAAATATATATATCATTGAATTCAAACTATTAAAATTTCTTTGACATGAGACAAATCATACTTTAGTCACTATAGACTGTTTTATCATTTCTTGACAGCTGCCAGTGGGCGTATGTTACCTTGCCTGGCAAGCTATTTTCTTTTTTTTAATTTCAATTGTTAATTAAATTGGAGATGAAAGAGAATATGTAACTATTGTATATTTTTATGCTTTTGCCACAGAATTTGTGAAATACACTGATATAAATATGTCACGAGAATGGCCTCATTCTTACACGTCCTGTCCAATTAAATCCTTGGCCAATCAAAATTATGATAGAAGAAACATTGGATTATATATTTTCTGTCTGAAAAGGTTCATTAAGTGAAATTTGTGCAATAAACTATTTCTTGTCTAAACTATGTAGATTCAGCTAATTTTACCACATAAATATCAGTGGCATATATACACACAGTCACAATTGCTATGCACATTCTCAGACATAAACAAGACCAGTCTATTTTCTTTTTAAGGTAGAATGAAAAGTTATTGAAATTGTATACATAACTACTGAAACTACCTTTAAATAAAGTGGACTCCTCATGTTTACCTTTTGTATTCAGATGTGCATAGATATCTTTTTTTCCCCCATAGAATTGCATATTTGAAAAATTGTTAGGCATGTATTCTGAGACATACTTTCAGAATTTCTTTTGCTGTTCTCATGGAGAGATATATTAATAAAAAAAAAATATGAAAATGATGTACTAGTATTTTGTTGTTTTATTCCCAGGTTTTAGGTTTGTAACTCTGCAACTGAGTTGGCCACCTTTTCTAAAACATAACTGAGTTTGCCACATTGTCTCAAACACTCAATGTAATTCTGTAACAGAGTTTGCCACCTTTTCTAAAACATAACTGAGTTTGCCACATCCTCTCAAACACTCAAGGTAGCTCTGTAACCGAGTTTGCCACCTTTTCTAAAAATAACTGAGTTTGACACCTTTTCTAAAACATAACTGAGTTTGCCACATTCTCTCAAACACCCAAGGTAGCTCTGTAACAGAGTTTGCCACATTCTCTCACTCAATGTATCTCTGTAACTGAGTTTGCACCTTTTCTAAAACACTCTATGTAGCTCTGTAACAGAGTTTGTTACCTTTTCTAAAACATAACTGAGTTTGCCACATTCTCTCAAACACCCAAGGTGGCTCTGTAACAGAGTTTGCCAAATTCTCTCAAACACTCAATGTAGCTCTGTAACAGAGTTTGCCACCTTTTCTAAAATACTCAGTGTAGCTCTGTAAGACTGTAACAGAGTTTGCCACTGTTTCTAAAATATGACTGAGTTTGACACCTTTTCTAAAACATAACTGAGTTTGCCACATTCTCTCAAACACCCAAGGTAGCTCTGTAACCGAGTTTGCCACATTCTCTCAAACACTCAATGTAGCTCTGTAACCAAGTTTCAACTTTTCTCACCATTCAGCTTGTTTAATTGGACCAAGAAAAATAACCATTTTTCAAAAGGTAAAAATTTATTAGTAATAAGAATAACTCTACAAAAACATGGAATGCTTGCAAACATTAAACATTTATAAAAAACAAATTATAAAAAATATTTCCCAAGAAACTTATCAATAATCCACATGCAGGAGTACTTGGAATGTTGATTTTGGTACGAGTAATAAAACAAAGTTTTTGCAGTTTGTACCTACTGATCTGCTAAATTGAGGAGAATATCCTGTGTACATTTTAATGAGCAATTTTAAGTGAGAATGTATAAATGAAATGTTCAGATTTGATTTAACGGTCATCATTAAAGATGGGTTCCCTCATTTTTATTCATGAAAATGAAAATGCTAATTCTTACATGAATAGAAAGTAGTGGTGTTCTAATATCTTGGAAAAATACCAGTTTGTCTCACATGTCCATAATTAATTCATAATTAGCTAAATTAGAAGAGAATTACCAGCAGAATTTCAATGAGTGACCGATCAAAAAAGGTCAAAAAGTCTTTTTTTTGTTTATCCAGACTGTACATACATGGACATTTATGATTGGTTAAAACTTAAATTATATGCAATAAGAACATAATGATATGATTAAGAATACATGATAATTCATTAGAAACACCAATTAATCAAATAGTTTACTTAATTTGACACCAAAAAATAAGGAAACCCATCTTTAAGATGTGCACATTCTAAACAAATCATAATGTATATATATATATACAGTAATTGTCTACTAATTTCAACAAATTTTAATATGCCAGTGCACATAAACACAAGATGTATAATATACCAGTAAGATTTTTCATGGAAATATAACAAATTGACACTTAAGTCCCCCAAATACACAGAAAACCACTTGAAATCTGTTTTAAACATAACATGGTCCCTAGAGTGGTTATTGTATAGGTGAATACTTCTTAGCAGCATTAAAGATATTTCTATGCATTGGCCATTTCTCACCACACTGTTGTCCAACATAGTCATCAACGTTTAAACTATACGTCATTATACCACCATACTTATTCTCTAATATCCATTTAACCTACAATATATTATATATTATTAAATTATATATCATTATACCACCATACTTATTCTCTAATATCCATTTAACCTACAATATATTATATATTATTAAACTATATATCATTATACCACTATACTTATTCTCTAATATCCATTTAACCTACAATATATTATATATTATTAAACTATATATCATTATACCACCATACTTATTCTCTAATATCCATTTAACTTAAAATATATCATAAATTTTTAAGGGATATAGTCTTATAACTATTTGTTTCATTAAGTGACAGAACTCAAATTTAGCTATCCACATGACTTTTCAGAATTAAAATTTGACCTTCCATTCAGATACAATTAAATAAACACTGTCTTGAAAGTATCATCTAGCATCATCTACTCCAATTCAATGCAGTCTAAACCAAGTCTAAACTTGTTCTGGGTGTATTTTGTGATGCCCTGGACTCACTTTCGCTATTGGTGACAATTAATAGAAGTACTTAAAGAGTCAAAAAGAGCTAAAATACCTTCATATAAACACTTTGTTTATTTTCATAAGATATCCATGTAGTACCAGAGTAGGCGTAGGGTACAGCACAATCCTTATCCCATACTTGTTTAAATGATGTATCGTTCAATAATTTACATATCTGAAATGATTTGATTGAAGTTCTACATATTACTTCTCTATTGCTGATTAGGTTCATAATGATGGATGAAGTCATGCAGTGGTGCAATCAGCTATATAAGCTTGCTCTTTTTTCCCATTCCAAGGGCACAGGATCTTTCATGTGCATAGACTGTCCCATCTGAATGACTAGACATCTTTCCTATGCCAGCTTCTACAACCTGCTTCACTGACAGGTGGAACTGTGTTCACAAATCTTTTGTGCAATGAAATGGAGTATTATCTGAGATGTCTGCCTTCAGTATAATACTATTCAAGGGTGCAGATCACGGGGGGGACAGGGAGACACGTCCCGACCGTCAGAAAACCTGGGGGGAAGTGATATCCTGTGTCCCCCCCACAAATGGTCAAGCTTGGTTGAGTAGAGTGTCTGTATTGGACGTAAAATAGGCACAATTTGGAATCCAAGAACATCAAAGTGCCGAAATTTTGCACCTATAGTGCACTATTCAAACAATTTATGGTCGAGTGACAGCTGGAAGACCATTCGTTCGTTTTGGGACCCATCTACACTCACAGAAGCTTCATTACGAAGGGGCACAAGTAGCGAATTTTATCGCTCGCATATTCGCATGAATGACTGGAAAATTCAGTAACATGTAAGAAAGAGCCTTTCTTTCTATAATATTTCTGAGAGCTATAAAGATACGGTGTCACCACCTCAACTGAAACATTCTCATGCTGCTATACTCTGCAATCGAATTCGCACCTTCGGTCCCACCCCCTTTTGAATAAATCCTGCGTACGTCACTGCGTACCCCGCATTGAAAAAGTTATCTGCGCCTTTGATACTATTCTAGAGAGAGTCGACAATTGATAGAAACAGATGCCTGTGATTCGAAGCCCCAATCAAGTGCCGAAAGGAGGAAGTAAAACTCCATATCATTTTAAAGCCAAGGAAAATAATAACTAACCAAAGCTCTGCTAATTTCATCCCCCAATGTTGTATTGTATCCAGTAGCTAAACTGTAAAGACCATGTGATTTTTCTGAGAGTAGATGAAATGTATGAGCGTATGTTGGTATTCCAACTCTTATCTGACTCTTCTTCATTCCATGTTCCACCCATAATTCACTACCAGCTACCTATACACATAACAAAACTACTGTCTTAAAATTATTGATATATAAATTGAAATATCAACTGAGTCTTTGATTGATTTTGGGTTAGATTAGTAGTTTTTCTTAGAAAGAATACCAAATTACCCAATTAGTTTTTCTTAGAAAGAATACCCAATTACCCAATTAGTTTTTCTTAGAAAGAATACCCAATTACCCAATTAGTTTTTCTTACAAAGAATACCCAATTACCCAATTAGTTTTTCTTACAAAGAATACCCAATTACCCAATTAGTTTTTCTTAGAAAGAATACCAAATTACCCAATTAGTTTTTCTTAGAAAGAATACCCAATTACCCAATTAGTTTTTCTTAGAAAGAATACCCAATTACCCAATTAGTTTTTCTTAGAAAGAATACCCAATTACCCAATTAGTTTTTCTTAGAAAGAATACCCAATTACCCAATTAGTTTTTCTTAGAAAGAATACCCAATTACCCAATTAGTTTTTCTTAGAAAGAATACCAAATTACCCAATTAGTTTTTCTTAGAAAGAATACCCAATTACCCAATTAGTTTTTCTTAGAATACCTAATTACCCAATTAGTTTTTCTTAGAAAGAATACCCAATTACCCAATTAGTTTTTCTTAGAAAGAATACCAAATTACCCAATTAGTTTTTCTTAGAAAGAATACCAAATTACCCAATTAGTTTTTCTTAGAAAGAATACCCAATTACCCATTTAGTTTTCCTTAGAAAAAATACCCAATTAGTTTTTCTTAGAGAGAATACCCAATTCGTTTTTCTTAGAGAGAATACTCAATTACCCAATAAGTAATTGAACTTTGACCTGTATTTTGACCTTAATAGAAACTAGATGAAGTCAATATTTACCATATTATAATAATAGAAGATAGTTTTATCTAATAAACTTTGGCCAGAATACATTGGACTGTTATGTCCAGTAAATGGCGTTGTTTTACCAAATCCATGAATATCATAGGTCATTAGATTGATAAAATCAACATATCTGGAATATAGAAAATAATATAAGTCTTGATGGACTTTTTAAAGGGATACTACGTCTTAGAATAAACATAAAATTTTAAACTTGACCAATAAGAGCCAGTAGATATACCTGGTGTCATAAATAACATAACAGGATCCTTATATAATCCGATAAATCCAAATAACTTAGTAATTATCAACAAATATGCAATTAACTATTGAAAAACACTTAATATTATGATTAAGCGTTTTTCAATAATTACTTAGTTTTATGATTTTTCCAATTTTCCAGATTTTACAGGGATTCTGTTGTAACTTTATGACACCAGGTAAGTTCACTGATGAATATATACTCATATTGACCATTCTTGAGAATTAAATTTTATGTTCCTTCTAAGACGTAGTATCACTTTAAATGATTCAGCTTTCAATAAATACCGATAGTCATGCCATATTTTGCTTTTGTCTTGGTGAAAATTTTCAAAAACTAGTGTCTGAATTGGAGCAACTTCCATAAAATGTGATCTTTTGTGTCTGACCCTTAACCTGCTGAAATAGAGGATAGCAAGTATGAAACTATTTAGGGCACCCTAAAGCTAAGATTCCATATACGCGTCATGCGGACATAAATGGCCCTTGCGGATCCGTCATGCGTCAAATATGATTCCATATGTGCGTTAAATGTATGTGTTATCTTTCTTTTGACGCACAGACTTCCAGACAGATGGATGCTTTGGTGCTTTCATAAAAAAGACAGGGAATCCCCACAAAATACGTCACATTTGGGAGATCTCTGCGCGGAAAGGCGTTCGAATGCGTCAAAAATCGCTACACCCGGCGATATTTTTAGTGACGCATGACGGAGACCATTTGACGGATACCGCTTCCGCATATATGGAATCATACCCTCTTAAACCAACCATTTCGATGACACATGACGCGTATATGGAATCTTAGCTTAAGTCTCCTGTGGTGATGAAGTGAAATATACTTACTTAGACATCTCTGGTATTTCATAACAACCCAGAATCAAAGGAATAGTTGATGCTACTGCAGTAGTTAACAGATATTTGGGTAGAACTCTCTTCTCTGTATAGTTATCAAATGTTTCCCTTAAGGCCTGAATAAAAAAATATGTTCAGCATTCAGGAGCGAATTATCATCGCCTAGAATTTCCTAGAATTTAATATATTTTCTATTGTGTTTTAATCCAATTACACTATTAAAGATGGGTTTCCTTATTTTTTTAGTGTCAAATTAAGTAAACTATTTGATTAATTGGTATTTCTAATGAATTATAATGTATTCTTAATCATATCATTATGTTCTTATTGCATATAATTAAGAGTTTTAACCAATCATAAATGTCCATGTATTTACAGTCTGGATAAACAAAAAAAGACTTTTTGACCTTTCTTGATCGGTCACTCATTGGAATTCTGCTGGCAATTCTCTTCTAATTTAGCTAATTATGAATTAATTATGGACATGTGAGACAAACTGGTATTTTTCCAAGCCATAAGAACACCTCTACTTTCTATTCATAAAAGTATTAGCATTTTCATTTTCATAAATGAAAATAAGGGAACCCATCTTTAAAAGGGGAGTGTAGGCTTTCATGACTATAAAATTCCTCTCTCCTTATTTCTTAAATTGTTAAATAACTACCAGCTTGAATATGACTATGATAAATATATAATCTAAAATATGTAATTAACACACACTACCACTTTAACATGTCTAGAAAAAAAAACTTTTCCTTTAATTTGAAAGGTCAAATTTCAAAAAGGTCAAAATTTAATTTTCAAAATTATTGATCATTACCTGTAATGTCAAAGTAAAATTATGTTTTTGCTCCGGTTTTGACCGAAATCTTCCCCAAGCAGGAAATTCCCAATCAAGGTCAAGGCCATCAAAACCATAATCCACAAGATAAGGTATCACACTCTCAGCAAACCTATAAAGAGAAAGATTACAAATAATCAGCAGGGGCATTCACTTTATTATATCAAGAGCTGTAACCTAACTTACTTAAAGATGGGTTCCCTTATTTTCATTTATGAAAATTTATGAAAATGAAAATGCTAATAATTATATGAATAGAAAGTAGAGGTGTTCCAATGATTTGGAAAAATACCAGTTTGTCTCACATGTCCGTAATTAATTCATAATTAGCTAAATTAGAAGAGAATTACAAGCAAAATTCCAATGAGTGACCGATCAAGAAAGGTTAAAAAGTCTTTTTTTTGTTTATCCAGACTGTACATACATGGACATTTACGATTGGTTAAAACTTAAATTATATGCAATAAGAACATAATGATATGATAAAGAATACATGATAATTCATTAGAAACACCAATTAATCAAATAGTTTGCTTAATTTGACACTAAAAAACAAGGAAACCCATCTTTAAACATGAAATGACATAAAACGACTAGAAATCGAGCAGAAAAATGACTTCAAACTTTTTTGCAATTAATTTTAAGTAAGGTAATTAGACCAAACAAGTCATTTCCTGGTCGGTTCATATTTTAGTAAGTGCCAGCTTTGCTGTAACTCCATAAAAGTGCTCAGATTCGAACACATCAAACATCAAGACGATATAATATGGCTACAAATGGTTTACGATAAAAATCAATTTCTGCGAAAAAAAATCGACAAAAACTGTAGCCTCTATCAGGTTTTAAGGCCAATTGTGAACATACTGACTGAGGGACGGACAAATGAAATGAAATGAATGGAGTTTTACGTCCTACTTTTCTGCACCATGTGGGCTAATGAAGACGGGCAACGCCATGCAGGGTGCGATGAGGGAAATTTTGCTAGGACAGCAGCATTAGCCTGCTCTTTTTCGATTTCCAACTGTAGAGGGATCTTTGATGTGCACAGCCTGTAGCAAACAGGGCCTTGGTTTATTGTTCCATCCGAACGACCAGACGCTTTTACCATGTCAGTCCCTCGTACCTGCATCACTGACAGGGGGAAACTGGGTTGAAAAATCCAAAGGTATTATCTCGACCTATGTCGGGATTGAACCCTGGACCCTCAGGTTAGCGAGCAAGATTCTAACTCACTGAGCCACCGTGGCTCCTAAGGGACGGACAGGGGCGACAGCTATATACAATGTGGCCTAATAAAAAAATCGTGGGTGACCGCTTGAAACCTCGTACATGCCATATTTGGTCATTTGACTTTTTGTACCGTTCGAAAGCTCGTAAAAGCACGGATCTTGTGATCAAAACCTCGTATTCTTAGCTTGATTATAAATAACTCAAAAAGCACTAATTAAATAACACGTATATAAACAGTCAGATTTAAAACCTCGTAAAATATATTATTATACGAGGTTCAATGTTCCTTTTTCTGCAGATGAAAACGAAAAACCTTATATACTGTATTATTATACAATATTTTGGTTCAATAGGCCGGAGATTTCAAATTGTTATACAAGGTTTATATTTTCAAAGAATGAAAACCACGTATAGCGGTAAAAAATATGAGGTCAAATAGTTTTTTGCGTTTTTCTTGAAAAGTAATTTCGCGTCATATATCGTTATACGAGGTTTCAAGTGGTCACCCACGATATATAAATTCCTACCTTTTCCTATTGGCTGGACTCTGAAGGACTACATCAAATGGTCCAGAGCTGCTCAACAACACTTTTATCAGTGGTTGTTTTATCTTTATGTCTTGAACACGTTTATAATAATATTCGACATCCGAGGGTGTACTCGGAACTAATGAGTTATTACTATTGATACTCGAACCTAGGAATATGATGTGTGTACAGTACTCTAAGTTTAAAGCAGGGGGTAACTTTTCTGTGTAAGTATCACCCAGAGATAAATAGCACACAATATTGTTAGTAGTACCGTTCTTGTTCATTATACTGTTAACTTCACCTGCAATACAATTTTTATACCATGGTCAGAAAGCGAAACGTAGAAAATTGCATTTTTGATGAAAAAATCAGTTTTTTCTTAACTTTTTATGTGTATCAGGGACACTGATAGCATCCATTTGCACTGATTATCAGGCATCTGTGGATCATGCAATTCCACTAAAACTAAGCATTCTATGACCTCACTAGCGCAAAGGAGGCTTCTTGGGTACCACGTAAGTAAGGTTGAGCTTTAAAGATGGGTTCCCTTTTTTTTATTTATGAAAATGAAAATGCTAATACTTATATGAATAGAAAGTAGAGGTGTTCCAATGACTTGAAAAAATACCAGCTTGTCTCACATGTCCATAATTAATTCATAATTAGCTTAATTAGAAGAGAATTACCAGCAGAATTCCAATGAGTGACCGATCAAGAAAAGTCAAAAAGTCTTTTTGTTTATCCAGACTGTTCATACATGGACATTTATGATTGGTAAAAACTCTTAATCATATGCAATAAGAACATAATGATATGATTAAGAATACATGATAATTCATTAGAAACACCAATTAATCAAATAGTCTGCTTAATTTGACATTTAAACATAAGGTAACCCATCTTTAAGGTTGAGAACAGAAGTTTTAGTTTATTTACTTAAAAACATTGTACACTCTGAACTGCGAGTAATATAACTTAAAGCATAATATCTACTGTTACTTACTGTTTGTTGTTTGGAAGATTAAGAAACAAAGGAAGAAAAACATCAAATTAAAAAGATCTGAATCAGCCATTCTGTACAATTTTTGTTCTGAAAAAGACAGAAGTTATACTTCAAAATAGTGGTGTCTTTCTTACTGATCCCGTCTTCATTAGCCCACATGGTGCAGAAAAGTAGGACGTAAAACTCTATTTATTTTCTTACTGACATGAATTTGTGATCAAGGGGAGTTAATTCTGATTTGTTTGTGGTCTGTATCTTAGACTGTGTCAGACTTAGAAACTGAACAAAAATTGAGGATTCACGATTTTGAATGGAATATAACTGAATAAAATACCTGTCACAATTGACCAATTCGGTGTCTACTTGAACACAAATTACTGCTTGTAGCCTACACTTTCAGTCCTAAGCGGTTCACCGTTATTCATAGTCATGTGACAACAACAACAATATATCTTAGACTTCTACATCCAGTACTAGTGATTCTCTTTGTAGGCTTCTACATCCAGACCAGAAAGAATTTTGAACAGAATGGAAATGCCCTCAATGCAAATCCTGCCGCCACTTTTGCACATTGGACTGGTTACGGGCTATTCTGATTGGACTCGTTTAAAGTTGAAATTTATTTTTTTCCTCTAATTCTCAGTCCTTCCTCGACTCGATAGCAATCAATCAAGGTTAATCTTTCTTTTCCGACAGATGTATATAATTATTACGCTCTAGTCACCGAAGACTACAAAACACAGTTAATTTCTTTTTTTTTACATGCTTAATCAGAGTTATTTACCTTTAACTAATATTTAATTTAATAATGGTCGACATCTGCCTGTAGTATTAGCCACAGTGGCGCTTAGTTGTAAAGATAATTCAAAAAAAATATGTCTTGTGTTTCTTGAGTGGTTCTATTTTGCATTAAACAAGAACTAGTACATTTTTGTCTTTGACACTTAATTCCCTAGAAGTTGTGTACTTTTTAGTCCCAGATGAAAATAAACAAGAACTAGTACATTGTTGTCTTTGACACTTAATTCCCTAGAAGTTGTGTACTTTTTAGTCTCAGATGAAAATAAACAAGGACTAGGACATTGTTGTCTTTGACACTTAATTCCCTAAAAGTTGTGTACTTTTTAGTCTCAGATGAAAATAAACAAGAACTATTACATTGTTGTCTTTGACACTTAATTCCCTAGAAGTTGTGTACTTTTTAGTCCCAGATGAAAATAAACAAGGACTAGTACATTGTTGTCTTTGACACTTAATTCCCTAGAAGTTGTGTACTTTTTAGTCCCAGATGAAAATAAACAAGAACTAGTACATTGTTGTCTTTGACACTTAATTCCCTAAAGGTTGTGTACTCTTTAGTCCCAGATGAAAATAAACAAGAACTAGTACATTGTTGTCTTTGACACTTAATTCCCTAGAAGTTGTGTACTTTTTAGTCCCAGATGAAAATAAACAAGAACTAGTACATTGTTGTCTTTGACACTTAATTCCCTAAAAGTTGTGTATTCTTTAGTCTTAGATGAAAATAAACAAGGACTAGGACATTGTTGTCTTTGACACTTAATTCCCTAGAAGTTGTGTACTCTTTAGTCTTAGATGAAAATAAACAAGGACTATGACATTGTTATCTTTGACACTTAATTCCCTAGAAATTGTGTACTCTTTAGTCTCAGATGAAAATAAACAAGAACTAGGACATTGTTATCTTTGACACTTAATTCTCAAGAAGTTGTGTACTCTTTAGTCTCAGATGAAAATAAACAAGAACTAGTACATTGTTGTCTTTGACACTCAATTCCCTAAAAGTTGTGTACTCTTAGGCTTAGATGAAAATAAACAAGGACTAGGACATTGTTATCTTTGACACTTAATTCCCTAGAAGTTGTGTACTCTTTTGTCTCTGATGAAAATAAACAAGAACTAGTACATTGTTGTCTTTGACACTTCATTCCCTAGAAGTTGTATTCTCTTTAGTCTTAGTTGAAAATAAACAAGAACTAGTACATTGTTATCTTTGACACTTAATTCCCTAGAAGTTGTGTACTCTAGTCTCAGATGAAAATAAACAAGGACTAGGACATTGTTATCTTTGACACTTAATTCCCTAGAAGTTGTGTACTCTAGTCTCAGATGAAAATAAACAAGAACTAGTACATTGTTGTCTTTGACACTTAATTCCCTAGAAGTTGTGTACTCTTTAGTCTCAGATGAAAATAAACAAGAACTAGAACATTGTTGTCTTTGACACTTAATTCCCTAGAAGTTGTGTATTCTTTAGTCTCAGATGAAAATAAACAAGAACTAGAACATTGTTGTCTTTGACACTTAATTCCCTAGAAGTTGTGTACTCTTTAGTCTCTGATGAAAAAAAACAAGAACTAGTACATTGTTGTCTTTGACACTTAATGCCCCAGAAGTTGTTATCTTTTTAGTTTCAGATGAAAATAAACAAGAACTAGGACATTGTTGTCTTTGACACTTAATGCCCCAGAAGTTGTTATCTCTTTAGTCTCAGATGAAAATAAACAAGAACTAGGACATTGTTGTTTTTGACACTTAATTCTCTAGAAGTTGTGTACTCTTTAGTCTCAGATGAAAATAAACAAGAACTAGTACATTGTTGTCTTTGACACTTTATTCCCTAGAAGTTGTGTACTCTGTAGTCTCAGATGAAAATAAACAAGAACTAGCACATTGTTGTCTTTGACACTTAATTCCCCAGAAGTTGTTATCTCTTTCGTCTCAGATGAAAATAAACAAGAACTAGGACATTGTTGTTTTTGACACTTAATTCTCTAGAAGTTGTGTACTCTTTAGTCTCAGATGAAAATAAACAAGAACTAGTACATTGTTGTCTTTGACACTTAATTCCCTAGAAGTTGTGTACTTTTTAGTCTCAGATGAAAATAAACAAGAACTAGTACATTGTTGTCTTTGACACTTAATTCCCTAGAAGTTGTGTATTCTTTAGTCTCAGATGAAAATAAACAAGAACTAGGACATTGTTGTCTTTGACACTTAATGCCCCAGAAGTTGTGTACTCTTTAGTCTCAGATGAAAATAAACAAGAACTAGGACATTGTTGTCTTTGACACTTAATGCCCCAGAAGTTGTGTACTC
Source organism: Lottia gigantea (assembly GCF_000327385.1). NCBI lineage: Eukaryota > Metazoa > Mollusca > Gastropoda > Lottiidae > Lottia > Lottia gigantea. Next base: position 1,201,490 of record NW_008710566.1, read on the forward strand.
TTTAGTCTCAGATGAAAATAAACAAGAACTAGGACATTGTTGTCTTTGACACTTAATTCCCTAGAAGTTGTGTACTTTTAAGTCTCAGATGAAAAATTGATTGCACGGGTTCTGAACCAAATATTCCCCCAACTATCCTTATGAAATTTTATTGAATTGAAAAAATATCATAAGTGTATACTTGTGATACAGAAGCTTTTAATGAATTAACAATTTGAAATGGAATTCTGTTTATTGATATTACATGTAGTTACAGTCGGCATTTTTGGTGGTTGATTATGGTCTTGAATATAATGTAGCTAGCTTTCAGAATAACTGCACAAAAGGGCACAATAACCTTTCAAATATACCTCAAACTAGTAATTTTACTTTCTATTTCTATCTATGTCAAGAAAAGACGAGTCGTCATTTGTGCGGATAATTCTGGACACACTTAGACTTGAAGGCTCAAATTTCAACAGTGAGATGTGAACACTATTACTGATTAGTTTAGCTAAAAAAGAACAAATCCGCGTTTGTGAGACAAAATTTACGATTAGTCAAGCGGATGGCGATCGTGCCACTGTTACTAAAGGCGCCCACACATGGAGAGAAAATGGCGCAGCGCCAAATACGCTCGACTAGTAGCGCTTCGGGTGCGGATAATTTTTAGTGTGCATTTGGCCACTCGTGGCCGTGTGGAAAATATCTATCGTGTTTGATATTTTTGACCACTCGTGGCCGATGGCACACCGTGTGTGAGTAACCGTGCGCGACTTTCTCAGACTACGAACACAACGCGCATGCGTTATTGGTACTCAAAGATGGCGGCGCCCAGTGAAGTAGTGACAAAAGCAATCCTTGAGGATAAATTTGTTGAATTATGGCAAGATTACCACTGCCTTTATAATATCCGATCGCCTGAATTCAAAAACAAGGACACGCGTGACTATCACTGTAGTAGTCCGCCATTTTGATTGATCATCAGGCTGACGTCAGATATAGTTGAGCTTCGTGTACTTGGAGAAGTGTGGTGGGAAAGTAGCGTGCGCCATTGGTGCCCCATATTCTCTTCGTGTGCGAGAGCCTTTATGTCGGAATAAGTATTAACAAAAGATGCTTGTTTTCTTTTTCATCAGCATGGAAGGTGACCACACTGTTCAATTGTTGTTGCATTCTTTAGCTTTGATTCTCAATTGATGGATGCTGGATGCCTTGAGATCCGAGATGGAAGATTTTGGAAAGTTGGTGGTCTGTAGAATACCAGCACCCGGTCGGAGTGATGGTGATGATGATGATGAATGATGGGTTATATCCGAAGGTTGAAGACACGATTCTTGAAACTGGAAAACACTACAGGCCTCTGTGTTTCTCTCTAAAAACATATACAAAAGAGACGAAGTTTAGTCGGGGAAATTGTTATTGCGTCCTTATCACACTTTCCAAATCCCCCCCCCCCTCCCCAATTAAAAAGAAAGTTACATTTAGCATTTTTTTCCAGCGCTTAGCTGCGACTACATGCTTTGCAAAACGGAAGAAAGCCTCGAACTAGGGACTTACCTGTGTCGTGGCGGTCAGTCGGGGATAGTTTCTGGGTGAAAAGAGAGCTAGCTGTAGTAAACTGTGGTTGCCAGTCTAGTGGGATATTACCGTACCAATACGACATGTTGGATCCCGGAAGTGGCGTATAGCTAGCCACCTGAGCAGGCGGAATCAAGGGAGATAATGGTCGACATCTTCCTACAGCGTTATTCGGTGGCAGATCTGCAATCAAATAAAAGTTTTACTCTTAATCTAGTCTCTAATAGAGCCAACATCCGGCATAACAATAATAAAGCGGCATTTATCTATCCTTGTCTAATATCGATTTACAAATTTACCATGAACGATCTGTGGCACACGTAACGCCAGTTTCTGGTCCATCTGGATGAACAAGTGTTTGTCCACGTCAGCACCACTGGACTGCTTCACAAAGAGATGTCGGGAACTATTTGTCCTTCCAAAGGGCCAATTGCTTCACAAGGGGATGTCGGGAACTATATGTCCTTCCAAAGGGCCAATTACTCCACAAAGGGATGTCGGGAACTATTTGTCCTTCCAAAGGGCCAATTGCTTCACAAAGGGATGTCGGGAACTATATGTCCTTCCAAAGGACCAATTGCTTCACAAAGGGATGTCTGGAACCATTTGTCCTTCCAAAGGACCAATTGCTTGTCCATGTCAGCCATAAATCCCCCACCCCATTTGAACTGCTTCACAAAACGATACCAGTAAGCATTATACAAAACTTACTTTGACAACCAACAGGTTCTTTCAAATCAGTTTTTTGCTGTTTTCTCCATTTGGCACGTCGATTCTGAAACCAGACCTAGAAAATACAATTGAGAGATCTTCCTGCCTAACGGAATGGGATAAGAAAATGCAGGAAAAGATTGAATACCCGTGCCTTAGATCGACATATCTGAGCTTTATTTCGACATAATGACTACCAGCTTCTGGAATGTCGACATACTGAACACTAGCTTCTGGAATGTCGACATACTGAACACTCGCTTCTGGAATGTCGACATACTGAACACTAGCTTCTGCAAGGTCGACATACTGAACACTAGCTTCTGGAAGATCGACGTACTGAACACTAGCTTCTGGAAGGTCGACAGACCTGAACACTAACTTCTGGAAGGTCGACAGACCTGAACACAAGCTTCTGGAAGGTCGACATACTAAACACTAGCTTCTGGAAGATCGACATACTGAACACTAGCTTCTGGAAGGTCGACAGACCTGAACATTAACTTCTGGAAGATCGACAGACCTGAACACTAGCTTCTGGAAGGTCGACAGACCTGAACACTAACTTCTGGAAGGTCGACAGACCTGAACACAAGCTTCTGGAAGGTCGACATACTGAACACTAGCTTCTGGAAGATCGACATACCTGAACTCTTGCCTCTGTCAAGTCCAATTTCAAAGCTAGTTCCTCGCGATAGAAAACATCTGGGTAATGTGTAGATTGAAATGAGTTCTCCAATTCACCAAGTTGTAAACTCGTAAACGTTGTTCTGTATCTTCTCTGTTTTCTTCGCGCACTGGCTCCTTTAATTAAATAACGGTAAATACAACGTGATAAATATGATATTATGATGTGATATGATTGGATTAGATTTGTCAAACTTACATACAAACATATCATGTATTGTCCATTACTGCTAAACGATCACGCTGTGGCCCAATTAGATGTCTGGGTCCCTAGACTTAAATGGGTTTGAGGGCCATTTCCGGAAATGATTAATAATTTACATGTGCGACCTCGCGTGACCTCCACATTAGTTTGTTTTGATAAACATGGGTTTTCTCTTCAATATCAGCTAGTAGAATGAATCCAGTAGTTTCAAGCAAGGTAAAATGTATTAATGTATACTTTGACAAATACAAAATGGCGGATTTCAGTTATTACCAAACGTCACAATTTTTTATCGGCCGAATTTCCTTATAATCCACAGCTGTAATCGGAATTCCAAGTGTCGTCTGCTAGAATGTAGTCCAGCGAATGAAGTCACGTGAAAAATTCTATGGAACACAAAGTGGGCCATATTCTTATGTTGTTTCAGTGACTTTTAGCAATAAATCACTCTACGTATCTTATTTTGTCAGAAACTATTTTTTTTTAAATCATGGTTCTTTGAAGGAATTGTCACTAGTTATAATGAATTGATATTAAAGATAAATACTAAGAGAAGTTAATTATACCACCCGGTATCCATACAACGTGTTTTTCTCGACTTATTTATAGATCAAACATTGTACACGAAAATAGGAGACGCATTTTGCCGCCGTTGTCGAGTTGGTTACTTATGAAATATGGGTCAAAGTGAGGCATACATAAAGAAAATCGAAACTAACCCAATTTTAATTATTTTATAGAATATCTGAGGAAACATCTAAGACATAAACGATGACGAAATTCGGTCTTGAATCCTTATATCCACGAAAATAGGTTACACCACTGTATATATTGCCGGCTACTTGTTTGATTGTTTTCTTTGGTATATTTTTAGTATTTTATATTTTTTCCTTGACTTGGTTCAACCAGTATCTATGGTAGTTGAGCCACTGTGATTATGTAATTTGTGTTTGTCAACTCGGCATCCTTTCAGAGAGTCTACATATTGTAATATTGGTCAAGGTTTCAATTAAATAATCATAATCAAAACAGCAAGAAGAAAAGAAATCATAAAAATGAAATTGCTGTTGGAAGGAAACCAGACGGGGGAAAGTGAAACCACAATAATTTTCGACAAGTATCATTTCATGTTTCCATTAACTTCAGAAAGAGTTTCTAGCTTTTTGAATTAACTATAAACAGAGCCCCGTGCGCTTCAGGCTGTGAAAGTTGAAGATCCCTCACAGATGGAAATCAACCGAGGCCCCGTGTGCTACAGGCTGTGTACGGTAAACATCCCTCGACAGTTGGAAATCGAAAAAGAGCAGGCTAATGCCGCTGTCCTGACAAAAAATGTCCCTCATTGTACCCTGCATGGCGTTGCCCGTCTTCATTAGCAAACATGGTGTAGAAAAGTAGGACGTAAAACTCCATTCATTTCATTTCATTTACAGATGGAAATCGAAAAAGAGTAGGCTAAGGCCTTGTCCTAAATGTACTAAAAATATTCGTCGTTGCATACTTAAGGGTCTTGATTGGCGCAATCAGGTGCAAGATGCAGGACGTAAATTTCCAATTCGTTTCGTTTCCCGGCAAAAAATTCAGGTATCATATGCTACAGCAAAGGTGTAACGAGTCTCCATACATTGACCTTTGATTAACCAATATTCTCTTCATCGACATCTCGGGCAATTAGATTTATCGAAACTAAATATTGTGAAACTTTTTAATTCGTCATTAGTCGGAAGGGCATGGTTGTCCTAGTATTTGTTTCACCAACCGATCAAGCCAAATTTCAGCCAGCTGTGTAGTCGTGTAAATATTTGCTCTATGTCTGATAGGGCTCAATTTAAGCTATCGTATAGTTGTCTAAATATTTGCTCTATATCTGATAGAGATCAATTTAAGCTATCTGTATAGTCGTCTAAATATTTGCTCTATGTCTGATAGAGATCAATTTAAGCTATCGTATAGTTGTCTAAATATTTGCTCTATATCCGATAGAGATCAATTTAAGCTATCGTATAGTTGTCTAAATATTTGCTCTATATCTGATAGACCTCAATTTAAGCTATCGTATAGTTGTCTAAATATTTGCTCTATATCTGATAGAGCTGAATTCTAGCTATCTATGTAGTTGTCTGAATATTTACTTGACCAGCTGATAAAGCTCAATTTAAGATATCTGTATAGTTGTCTAAATATTTGCTCTATATATGATGGACCTCAATTTCAGCTATCTGTATAGTTGTCTAAATATTTACTTGACCAGCTGATCAAGCTCAATTTCAGCTATCTGTATAGTTGTCTAAATATTTACTTGACCAGCTGATAAAGCTGAATTCTATCTATGTATATAGTTGTCTTAATATTTAATATTACAAGTTGATAGCAAATGGTATGCTTTCACAAGAACGAAAGCACACTGCTTTTATCAAATAAGGAGACGAGTGTCTTAATTTGAGAACGCAATAAATATTTCCACGACTGTACACACGAATAACTCTTACCTTTAAAGCTATTGGACGACTGAAAGTCAGATGATTTAACCTCAGTATGCGATGGGGGTGTCGAGTGCGGTGGTGCTTTACCGCCCAATATGCCATGAACACTGTACTGTAATCCAGCACTGGACACTGTATTCCTTATAAACACCTCACTTGGGTCAGTTAAAGCCGAATAAAAGCTGTCTTTAAGTCCAGGTGGAATGTCAGGTCCGCTTCTGCTACAGTAAACCGATTCCATCGTCCAAGATTCCAGTTTTATATATAGGCTACTGCTCTAATCAGATCACCTTAATGTAATTTGTCAAATTTCTTCCACAATTCTTCTCGTCCATTCTTTTAATATTAACAAATAAGGCAGTTCTAAGTTTTCCCGCCATAATTGACGCAGAAGTAACCAATGACAAGGGAAAGATTTTAATTTGAATGTTAGAAGGTTTCTGTAATTTTCTCTGAAGCAATTTTCTAATTTCAACAACCACCTTCATAAGGCTTCTTAATTCATTTTCTTCTGTTCTTCACAGAGACTCAGTTTGTATGGTTCTGATTGAAAAGGAGTTTTACGTCCTACTTTTCTGCACCTGTTTTGGGTAATAAATTTTGTCAGGACAGTGGCATTATCTTACTCGTTTAAGGATCCATAACACGGGTTCTCAGTGCATTTATCACATCCCATCGACGAGGCGCTTTTTCCATGTTTTCAAAACCTTTTTTACTTTTCTATGCGAATCCAAACTCCGTCCACACCCTGAGGTTAATATATCGCCGTGTCAAGGACCGGAAGACCATTACACCATTAGAGATTATGACGGGTTACTTTGTGTCGGTGTCAACCTTATTTACATTAATTTTAACACACGTACTGTAATCTTTATCTAGAGTTTAGAGGGTCATTAGAGCGCATGACATCACTTGGAGACTTCAATTGTTTTGTGGTTTAACTTCAGCTCGAATAGTGTGTGGTTCGTTATTGAAGCTCCATCATCATTCTGATCTGTGGTTCGTTTTAATTCGAGGATCGTTTTAATGCACTCGTTTAAATTCGTTATTCGTAATAGTACTGTATCTAGTCAATCTAGTTCGTTATAATACTGTATCTAGTCAATCTAGTTCGTTATAATACTGTATCTAGTCAATCTAGTTCGTTATAATACTGTATCTAGTCAATCTAGTTTGTAATAGTACTGTATCTAGTCAATCTAGTTCGTAATAATGCTCGGTTCGTTACAATTCGCAGTAAGCTGGAGTGCGTATGGTTTGTGATTTAAATTACTTTGTGTCCAGTTATATTTTGAGAAAAGGAAAGGTTTGATACGATACTATTGTATGTGCTATGTTGGTGGTTAGTGGGTCATAGTGCGCTATAGTTCGTAGTTCGAAGTTCGCCAAACAACCAAGGGTATCGTCTGAATTATCTTGTTCCCTTAGTTGTATTGGGGAAATTAACTGTGTTCTGACGCCGGTTCTATGTACACTTTGGCAATCAGCCATAGCACCTGATAAATAGATCAGAACTCAGGACCGTATATCGCAGATTGCTATACAACTGATACAATCTAAATCCTTTGTTTACAATCATGTCGAAAACTGCAGGAATCGAAACGGAGATACAGGTTAGTTTTCATAGCTTTACATTTTAAATCGTCGGTCAGATAGTGTGCTCACAGTTCGATATGCGTTCGGTAAAACATGAAACTTTTCTGCCGTCTATTAGGACGTTAAGTGCCGTAGGATCGAATCCTCCTCAAGGCATGACAATTCTAATGCCACGGTAAGTGCTTCTGAGAGGTCCTGTGTCGGTTTTTACCCTCCATTGTATTCTAATTTTTCTGAAAAATAATACAAAACTACAGGATCTATTTCATTTTCTCTAATCATCACTACATGAGTTCACGTGGAGGTTAAAAATAGCAATAATTGCCAAAACTGTGTTATATATATTTTTCTGTTTACTGACCCAATTTTGAATTTAATATCTGTGAGATTAACATTATTATTACTGTTTACTAGCTATGCCACGAGATCTAAAGCCTATGCTTCACCAAATGTATTTATAGATAGGCCTAATGACCAAGACACGTTTTTGCAGTTCTTCTTTTCCCATTCTGAAGATTAATGACCCCTACCGATAGAAGGGAGAATTTGAAACAGGGTTCAATTTAAACGCTATCGCATAGCAACTGCAAGTCAAAATAGTCCCGTTAGCGATTCAATATTTCTTACGAGTATCTAAAATTAAAATTTATCATATTGTTATTTACATAGTTCGGAACATTTTGAATTGTTATCGAAATTTTTAGATTTAAATAGTAACAGTTTATACACGTTTTTACGGAAGCGTATTAGGGCCATTCATTTTTTTTTTAATTTTCAAGTTAGTATGTTGAACTTTCAAGTTTGTAACTTGAATTTTCAAGTTAATATCTTGAATTTTCAAGTTAGCATCTTGAATTTTCAAGTTAGCATCTTGAATTTTCAAGCTAGTGTTTTGAATTTTCAAGCTAGTGTGTTGAATTTTCAAGCCAATATGTTGAATTTTCAAGTTATTATGTTGAATTTTCAACTTAGTATGTTGAATTTTCAAGATAATAAATTGAAAATTCAAGATACTAACTTGAAAATTCAAGATACTAACACATACTAACTTGAAAATTCAAGTTACTAACTTGAAAATTCAACATTTTAACTTGAAAATTCAACATACTAAATTCAACATACTAAATTCAACATACTAAATCCAACATACTAGGTTGAAAATTCAAAACACTAACTTGAATATTCAAAACACTAACTTGAAAATTCAAGATACTAACTTGAAAATTCAAGATACTAATACATACTAACTTGAAAATTCCCCCCCCCCACCCCCCCCAAAAAAAAAAAATGAATGGCCCTAATACGCTTCCGTATGTTTTACATCAAGGGAGAGAATCCATTGCCATTTTATTTGACCACTGAGTTTAATTATGAAATTTTATTAAATCAAATTTGAATCGTTAGCGTTACACAGTGTAGTAAATCGGTCAGTAAAATGCTAGTTTGAAATCAATAATAAGTCTTCGGAGTACTGTAATTCGAAGCATTGCACGGAGGTACAATGCGTACCTTTCAAAATAAGAGAATACCCATTGGCCCTTCACCATTTAATACCCCGTCTTGGTACTACATCTCCCTACTAACCCACCCAAATTTCCCCTCGTTCTTCTTAAGAACTGTACCTTCCCCCAATTACCATCTCTCATCTCTCCCTAAATCTCTTTACTCTATTGTTTTATGTTTCTTCACCTATTCAGTTCCTATCCTTTCTTATCTCTATTATCCAGGTTGAAGAGCTTCAAATAGAAGAAAATGGCGAAAATAAGAAGTTAATTTATTCAGTTAAAGAAAGTCCACCTTTGATTATAACATTGATTCTCGGAGTTCAGGTTTGTTATATTACATTAGGTATTATTATCATGAAAATATGACTAAAGAAAAATAACTTGAAAAATCCTAGCGTTGGAGAGGGTCGCCTTTAGACCCTAACTGAAGTGGCAAAATTGAAAATAAGATCTAATAATAAAAAGTGGACCGATAGGTTGGTGTTAGATGGTTTTATTAAGCTAAGATTCCATATACGCGTCATGCGTCATCCGTCATGCGTTAAAAATCTAAATAGTTGGTTTAAGAGGGTATGATTCCATATATGCGGAAGCGGTATCCGTCAAATGGTCTCCGTCATGCATCAAAAGACGTATTTTGTGGGGATTTCCTGTCTTTTTTATGCACCAAAGCATCCATCTGTCTAGAAATCCGTGCGTCAAAAGAAAGATAACGTATACGTTTAACGCACATATGGAATCATATTCGACGCATGACGGATTCGCAAGGGCCATTTATGTCTGCATGACGCATCCGCATGACGCGTATATGGAATCTTAGCTTAAACCAAAGGATCTAATTAAACTGAGATTAATTACCAAAATTAGTGTGATCTAACGAGTTTTCTGTCGCAGTCTCATACTAATTTATAAGTAATCCAAGCATGTCAAGTTGGAGCCATTTCTTGATTTTTCAGGCGTTTATGACGTGTTTAGGAGCGACAATTGGCTATCCGTTTATAATATCCACCGCCCTGTGTTTAACGAACGATAGTCTGGGAATGGCTCAGATCCTTGGAACCAATTTCTTTGTTTCCGGTTTCTCTACAATTCTACAAACCACTTTTGGAATCAGGTACAAACCAATTGGAGAATATATTTGTATTTTGTTCTTGCTCATTTGTGTATTAGAAATTGTGTACTTTTGTAATTGTTTACTAACAGTTGTGTACTTTTGTAATTGTTTACTAACAGTTGTGTACTTTTGTAATTGTTTACTAACAGTTGTGTACTTTTGTAATTGTTTACTAACAGTTGTGTACTTTTGTAATTGTTTACTAACAGTTGTGTACTTTTGTTCATCTGTAAACTTGAACTTGTGTGAACTTGAACTTGTGTGAACTTGAACTTGTGTATTTGTAATTTTGTACATTCTGGATTTATCCTTTTTTAATGTCATTCCAATGGTATATAACTTATATATTTGTATTTGTTTTACTCTAATTTGTACTTGTGTTTTTTGTGTTATTCTAAGTGATTATAGTCGTGTGCTTTATTTAATTGGATATTCTGAACTTATGAACTGGTATATTTGTATATAGTCCAAATTGAGTATATGAACTATTGTGTATTTGTATTTTTGTAATTGTACTTTTGTCATTGTTTTTGTTATTTGTATGATTCGAAATTTCTAAGAAATCTTGTATTTAAGGCTACCAATTCTACAGAGTTCAAGTTTTGCCTTCATCGTGCCAACCATAGCCATGTTTTCTGTTGAAAAATATTCCTGCATTTATACTGAAGCAATGGGTAAGATGTGTTTAGTAACGTCTATCAATGTGTGATTAAGAAGTTAATGGTTTGGAGGGGGGGGGGGGGGGGGGCAGCAAAAATAATACTACATGTATTAGTTTTGAACGTACTGAGCGACAATCATTACGATGACTGATAAGGAAATAGGTTCAGTATATATCAAATGAATTATTTTAGCATTATCAGTCAGATTAAGATGATAAATTTACATCAAACGAAAGAATGTTACTTTTTTAAAGCGGATATTTTAACTCACCAGGACACCAGCGACCAGAAGGGAGATTTTATCGTTTTGTTATCATGCTATAACTATTAAAGATGGGTTCCCTTATTTTTATTTATGAAAATGAAAATGCTTATACTTATATGAATAGAAAGTAGAGGTGTTGTAATGACTTGGAAAAATACCATAATTAACTCATAATTAGCTAAATTAGAAGAGAATTACCAACAGAATTCGGATGAGTGACCGTTCAAGAAAGGTCAAAAAGTCTTTTTTGTTTATCCAGACTGTACAAACGTGAACATTTATGATTGGTTAAAACTTATATTGTATGCAATAAGAACGATAATGATATGATTAAGAATACATGAGAATTCATTAGAAACACCAATTAATCAAATAGTTTGCTTAATTTGACACTAAAAAACAAGGAAATCCATCTTTAAGCCATTTAATTTCGTTATAAAACAACTTCAAATGTTTGTCAAGTTCAAGTTCATTCTTGAAGGTCATCAATCGGCATTTTTGAGTGGTTCAATTGGGCCTAAAATAATATAAATAGACTTCAGGAATACTAGAATAGTACAAAAATCTCAAACTGGAAAAATTCACTTTTTAGTTCTATCGTCACTGGTTTCTCCCTGTTAAATATATTGCACGTCGTGTGGACAAAGTCTGGAGTAGGAATGTCGTGCTCCAACTCTATATTTTCACTATTTTTGCAGTGAACCAGACTGTGATATCACAATATGGCGGAGACCATCATCGATCCTTATGGACGTCAAGAATTAGAGAGGTAATGTTGTTTCTCAAAACGTCGTGGACGTTAATCCTAGCTCTTCATTATTGATTTTTTGTGAAACGGCGGCCGGTTTATTACCATTTATTAATTTTATGCTCTCTGTTAGCGGATCAGATTTGAATTTTATATCCCGCGTTTTTTTGGCGCATTCGTGGTGCACTACACGACGTTACCTATCTTCGTCATATGCAGATAATAAATATAAGTCAATTTGATGTTGAAACAAGCCGAAACTTATATGAATCTGTGCTCGTTTTCAGATTAATGGTTGTCTTATGGTAGCTTCTCTACTGCAGATTACAATCGGGTTCAGCGGTATTTTAGGTTTCATGTTGAGGTTTATAGGACCTCTCACAATCGCACCGACCATTTCTCTACTATCCTTATCGTTATTTGATGCTGTTTATATCAAAAGTCAAGGACAATGGTGGATAGCCGTCATGTAAGTCCTTTTTCTATCCAACAAATATTGTTTGCGGCTTGAAATTGAGACTTAGAAATTTGCAGTAATAACTATGAACTGGATTTATAATTAGATTTTTAGGCAGTTTATTATTAAATATACAGATTTACAATTGGATATGACATAGATTAACAATAAATATAACGTACATTTGCAATCAAATATTTCATTGACTTACAATCAAATGTTACACTGATTTACAATAATCATATGTAACATTGATTCATACTAAACTGTTACTTTGATTTACAATCAAAAAGCTATATCGACTTGCAATCAAACGTTACATTGATTTACAATCAAACGTTACATTAATTTACAATCAAATGTGACATCGACTTGCTATCAAATGTTATATTAATTTACAATCAAATGTTACACCGACTTGCTATCAAATGTTACATTGATTTATAATCAAATGATACATTGATTTATAATCAAATGATACATTGATATATAATCAAATGGTACATTGATATATAATCAAATGATACATTGATTTATAATCAAATGATACATTGATATATAATCAAATGGTACATTGATGTATAATCAAATGATTCATTGATTTATAATCAAATGATACATTGACTTATAATCAAATGTTACATTGATTTATAATCAAATTTTGTGAAAAATTACAATATACAAAACACATGTCTTAGATTTACAATAAATTTTACATAGTTCAGCATCAGATAGTTTATGATCTTGTTTTCAGGACAATGGTGCTAATCATCATTTTTTCACAATATTTGAAATTCATCAACATACCATGTTTCACCTATACACAAGCTGGTGGATGGAAGAAAATTCTGCTCCCAATTTTTAACCTTTTTCCAGTGAGTAACGGATCATTTCCACTTCTATGTTTTAAATGATTTCAGATTCAAGGTTATAAGTATATTATGTAATTGTGATTGGTCAGTCTCTAAAACTTAGTTTTCTTAAAGATGGGTTTCCTTATTTTTTAGTGTCAAATGAAGCAAACTATGTGATTAAGTGGTGTTTCTAATGAATTATCATGTAGTCTTAATCATATCATTATGTTCTTATTGCATTTAATTAAGAGTTTTAACCAATCATAAATGCCCATGTATGTACATTCTGGATAAACAAAACGCCTTTTTTACATTTCTTGATCGGTCACTCATTGGAATTCTGCTGGTAATTCTCTTCTAATTTAGCTAATTATGAATTAATTATGGACATGTGAGACAAACTGGTATTTTTCCAAGTCATTAGAACACCTCTACTTTCTATTCATATAAGTATTAGCATTTTGATTTTCATAAATGAAAATAAGGGAACCCATCTTTAACCAATAAGATTAATTTTTATATCACCTTCAGTTATGGCTCGTTTTCGATGGTCATTATTAGATATATAGTTTAAATAAATCTAATTGGTTGAGATTTAAATTGTGAACCAATCAAAATTAATGATAAGTATACAAGCCTATTCCTTTTCCTTGTAGATTCTTTTGGCCTTAATCATCGCCTGGTTGATTTGCTTAATACTGACGATTTCGGGTGTTTTTTCGGCCGATCCCAAGGGTTGGGGTTATTCGGCTAGAACAGACATCAAACTTGATGTTATTGAGAAAGCTGACTGGTTTCGAATCCCGTACCCAGGTAAGGTAACTTTTGTCATAGGCATGCCCATGGGGGGGGGGCTGGAGCTGTGTCTGACGCTAGCGAGAAAGAATATCTAGAGAAACACTGGTATTTTTGGTTTAAAATGAGAAATATAGTAACATAGCAAATATTTTGGAATTTGGATTCGTCAACTAAAGCTTGGCGCTGGAGTTTGGCTGTAGCTTGACGTTTGTTGTGACGTCATTTACGTGATAATTTCAGTTCTTATATTAAATATTTAAACAGGACAATGGGGAAGCCCTATATTAACTCTACCAGGAGTTTTAGCATTGATGGCCGGTGTTTTTGTTTCCATGATTGAATCTATAGGAGATTACTACGCATGCGCTAGATTATGTGACGCTCCTCCACCACCAAATTTTGCTGTAAATCGAGGTAAGTTTTATTCCTTAATTTCTTCAAACGGTTAAAATATTTTTTGTCGGTTATCGAGACTACTTTGCTATCTGTGATACCAAAATCACACTGGACAGTGTGCCAGTGTGACCGATCACAGAAAATCGATTATTTTTTTATCAGTAATAGTGTTCATAGCTCACCATCGAAATTTGAGCCTTCAAATCCACCCACGTTTAAAGGTTAAAAAGACGACTCGCCATTTTAAGATACTCTGTGATATTTAGAAAAGACATGTATAGAAATAGGGAGTATTTTTAAGGGAATTGTGATATTTTGGTACATTCTTAGTACTTTTGAGACTATTTACATATATATTAAAGACCAAAATTAACCCCCGAAAATGACGAACCTGTCCCTATAAGAGCAGTACATAAACTGATATTATTTTTGACCAATCGATAGAACATTCGCTGTAGTGTTTTCCTTGTGGGTTAAACCTATTTCACTACTAGAATATTTGAAAATGAAAAAATGAAATGAATGGAGTTTTACGTCCTACTTTTCTGCACCTTGTGGGCTAGTGAAGACAGACAACGCCATGCAGGGTGCCATGAGAGAAATTTGCCAGGACAGCGGCATTAGCCTGCTCTTTTTCGACTTCCAACGTGCACAGCCTGTAGCACACGGGGCCTCGGTTTATTTTCCCATCCGAACGACTAGACGCTTTTTCCATGTCAGCCTCTCTTACCTGCATCACTACTAGATTATTTGAAAGAAAGAATAGAAACAACTATATTTTACAAGGATAACAACTTAGGTTCACAGTTAAGGATTATTTCTACCAGCTGGTCCTTGGCCAAACCGCTTGGTATTCATCGACATTTCCTGGATTATCCGTACCCATTTAGATCTTAGTCGACTGGAATTATGAGTGAACATGATTTATTCAAGGTCATCGGATTTTCACATCCCGATCGAGATTGAAAACAGCACACAGAAGCTATGTGTTCGATGTGCTATTGAACAATGGGACAAAATCCTTCACGAAATAACGTTCAGCTTCATTTTGGTATCTGTTTTCTATTTTAGGAATTGGTTTGGAAGGCATCTGCTGCCTCTTAGCTGGAGCGTTTGGCAATACAGGAGGTGTGACGTCATATTGTGAAAATATCGGGGCTATTGGCATCACGAAGGTTCGAATTTTTTTCTAGCATTTCTGGTGAGATCCATTTTAGTCATCCGTATCACTAATTATGAGCGAGATTCCGACCTCTGATTAGAAGTGACTCCATGGAGATATAAATGTTTTCCCAAAATGATGTAGCAGCCGAAAGATCCTTTGTGGTATCTGCAAGACTGATTGTAAGTCTTTCTATAAAGGATAAAGCCCAGGGCTTACAAGATCCTTGTTAACCTAAGTTGTCGTTTTTTTCGATCTGGTATGTTGGTGTTTCAGGTGGCGAGTAGACTTGTGATACAGATGGCTGGTGTGATTTTGGTCATCCTTGGGTGCTTCACTAAGTTCAGTGCTGTTCTGGTCACGTTACCAGATCCAGTAGTTGGTGGTTTATTCCTAGTAATGTTTGGTAGGTGATGGCTTATATCCACCTTGCCGAGGTTTCATTAACGGAAAAATAAACTTAACCGATAGTCAGTCTTAGACATCAGATCGGATATTAATCTGAGACGCCGTGCGCCACAGAATTTGCACGTAAAGATTCATCCGTGCTAGTATCACATTTTGAAATCAACAAATAGTGACGGCGCCAGGCTCTTTGGACTGGGAATTTTAGGTTGTAACATTGCAATGTTACGAAAGCACAGGCACAGGCATGTAGGCGTAACCTCTAGTGATAAAGCAATGTTTGAAGTTGGTTTAAAAATGATATAGAATATTTGAAATGCAAATCCATTATCTTCCGAATCTGAAATGTATAAGAAGAATACTGGTTCCAACAGGAACATTAATAACCATGAAAATCATAATAAACATTTTCACTGGTGAAACTGAGGAATTTTCCTACGTTAAAGATGGGTTCCCTTATTTTCATTTTTGAAAATGAAAATGCTAATACTTATATGAATAGAAAGTAGAGGTGTTTTAATGACTTGAAAAAATACCAGTTTGTCTCACATGTCCATAATTAATTTATAATTAGCTAAATTAGAATGGAATTACCAGCAGAATTGCAATGAGTGGCCGATCAAGAAAGGTCAAAAAGTCTTTTTTTGTTTATCCAGACTGTACATACATGGACATTTATGATTGGTTAAAACTCTTAAATATATGCAATAAGAACATAATGATATGATTAAGAATACATGATAATTCATTAGAAACACCAATGAATCAAATAATTTGCTTAATTTGACACTAAAAAATAAGGAAACCCGTAAATGAAATGCGTATTAAAGGGGTTACAGATAGGGGCAAACCGACTTAATACAACTGACCGGATTTAAATTCAAAATGCAGAAGTGGAGGATCTGACGGAGTTGACTTTCCAAAAAGAGCATTGATTTAGTGCATTCTATTACATTTTTGGGCAAACTCGTGAATAAAATAAATATAATGTTTAGAAATTTCTAAGAAATGAAGTGGAGGTACAAACTACATTTCTGGCGGTGCAAATTCCCCCAAGTACCCCGAGAAGGGGGTAGCCTTGGCTGATGCCTCGCAGTAAACCAAATCTAATATTGTGAATAAACGGGTAACAACGAAGAGTTCAACACTACATCGATGAATTATATTTTTTTAGGAATGATTGCTGCAGTAGGTGTGTCCAATCTGCAATTTATAGATCTCAACTCGTCCCGGAATCTGGTGGTGTTTGGTGTGGCACTATTCTGTGGATTGTGTATTCCTAAATGGTTGAGTTTACCAGAAAATAAAGGAGTCATAAAAACAGGTTCGTTTGACACGTGTCCCCTTTCTCATGTCTTTGTATTGTAGAATATTCTCGTTGTGGACTTCCCCTTCCTGTTCATTGAGTTCCCATAGCGAAAATATAATTCTTCTACAGACGAATATTATCTGATGTGCCCATCTGATGGGTGATAAGGCGACATGTGTTCGAATCCTATTCAAGTTATGTATTGTGTTTACAGGTAGTGACAATGTGAACCAAATCATCACCGTTTTACTATCAACAAATATGTTTTTAGCTGGTTTGATAGCCTGTATCTTAGATAATACAATACCAGGTAGGTCTAGCTCACAGAAACACTGGTTGGAGAAGAGGAACTGTAATTTCTAAGATAATTCCATGCCAGCTATGTAGATCGGAAATGCATTAATCGGGGATGGTAGTTTTATTTCATATTATACAAGACGGAACTTTTCATGAAATTCAGACTATGGAATTCACGTCAGTATTCATTAATGTCTTGGTAGTCGAGGCAAGTTCTAGAAAGGTCAAAACTGAAGTAAGCTTAATTCCGGATTCAATCATGCATGCAACTCAGAGCTAGACGTTGTTTCGAAAACTTTTTAGAAAGTTTTACCGAATATTTATCCTCTGAATGACGACTTTAAAGGGATACTACGTCTTAGAATAAACATAAAATTTAAAATTTTTTAAATAAGGGCATATTTTCATCAGTAGATATACCTGGTGTCATAAATAACATAACAGAATCCTTATATAATCCGATAAATCCAAAAAACTGAGTAAAAATGCAATTAACTATTGAAAAACGCTTAATATTATGATGAAGCGTTTTTCAATACTTACTTATTTTTATGAATTTTCAAATTTTCTAGATTTTACAGGGATTCTGTTGTAACTTTATGACACCAGGTAAGTTCACTGATGAATATATACTCATATTGACCATTCTTGAGCATTAAATTTTATGTTCATTCTAAGACGGACTCTTAAGTTCAGGGAAGTTCGGAATCCCGAATTCTAAAGCTAAATAAAGACTAGAAAGTTGAATGTTTTGTTTGCAGGTAGTTTAGAAGAAAGAGGAATGATAAAATGGCGGAATATAAAACAGGAAGTGTCGAATGTAAAACTAGACCAATCTATTTATAATCTACCTCTCATACAAGACTTTTTAAATCGCCAAACCTGGACGAATTATGTGCCTTTCTTGCCAAATTATAAAACCAAACATCAAGACGGTTCTGAGAGTTCAACAGCTAAGACTGGGAATGTGGAGTTAAAGAGTTATTCCCCTTTACCTCGAAATACAGAGATGTTTGCTGCTCAAAATAATGACAACAACCTCAACGCTGCTCAAAATTGATTAGGATTTTAGAAATACACAGCTTCGGACGTTTCATTATTTGTCGTTTCATTCTCAATATGGTGAGGCCTTTAAACAGGTACAACCCATCAGTTCAACCTGTCTACCGCATAATGAAACCAAGAAACACACGAACGTAGTTCACAGCCATTTAGAATCACAACATCGACTTATGAAGTCGATTTTTAAAAATATTATGAAATAATATTTCATCAAAGACTTCAAATCACAGTTGAAGCCATTTCCACCCCTTTTAATGTGATTTGAAGTCTTACTTAATATATCATTTCGTGGGTAACCGCTTGAAACCTCGTATATGCCATATTTGGTCATTTTGACTTTTTGGTACCGTTTGAAAGCTCGTAAAAGCGCAGATCTTGTGATCAAAACCTCGTATTCTTAGCTTGATTGTAAATAACTCAAAAAGCACTAATTAAATAACACGTATATAAACAGTCAGATTTAAAACCTTGTAAAATATATTATTATACGAGGTTCAATGTTCCTTTTCCGCGGATGAAAATGAAAAACCTCGTATACTGTATTATTATACTAGTTTTTGGTTCAATAGGCCGGAGATTTCAAATTGTTATACGAGGTTTATATTTTCAAAGAATGAAAACCACGTATAGCGGTAAATAGTTATACGAGGTTTCAAGCGGTCACCCACGATATCCCTTTTCAAAATTCAACTTAAGTCGATGTTGTGATTCAAAATGGCTGTGAACCACGTTCGTCTGTGTTATTTCCATGTAAGAACCATACTTTGAAGTGATTCAAAATGGCTTAAACTACGTTCATGTGTCTTTTTTCGAAGTTAGAACCATACTTGATTGTATATCACATAATTCCTCACGGCTTTTATTGAACAAAAACATTTGATAGGTTGAATTTTCTATGGAATGTGAACGTGTCGACCTTGATAATGTGTACAGATTTAGGATGAGTGAAAGACAAAATTGAAATTATACGTATGTAACTGAGACAGTATTTTGATCAGAATGACTTAAGCAACCATGGTGCAATCGTAATACGCCCACATTTGTAATGGCAGCTAATTTGTCCGGGAGGTTGACAAGAGTTATCAGTAAATGAATGTTTCTGAGAGTGAAATTTTCATATTTCATGGGCTTTGTTTACAGCTTACAATTCTCATAGTAAATATTTTTCGATTCGTCTGATTTTCAATAGGGTTCATCCTTGGGTGATTACAAACACTCACACCAAGTTTTGTCAAAATCCATTAAGAAACCAGCTCTCTATCATGTCCACAAACAATTCAAGAACAAAGGCAATAACTCATAGTAAATATTTTTCGATTCGTCTGATTTTCAATAGGGTTCATCCTTGGGTGATTACAAACACTCACACCACGTTTCGTCAAAATCCATCAAGAAACCAGCTCTCTATCGTGTCCACAAACACATTGTAGACAGACAGACGGACCGACTGACAGACAGACAGACAGACGAACAGGGGCGACGGCTATATACGTCCACATTAACGTGTGGGCGTATAAAAATAGACGAAACAACATGATATAGAATAACATATTCTAGGCTCATTTAGGCGTTTAAACCAATCTTTTCTTTCATACATTCGTGTGTTTTTATTTCTTTCATTTCAATGGCTGTTTATTTATATTTTTTGACACCTTTTTTTCATTTCGTTGGTCTTTTTATATCGAACTTTCGATAAACATATTAAAATCACTCAGACGTTAATTTTATGTTTTTAATCAATACAGTGAGACTTGTTCTGGGTCATATAAAAGGGGTCAAAGTTCCCTGGTTCGTTAGGCATGGCTTGTAAGAGTTGGATCTGAGCTCCAACGCGATGGTATTGTAAAGAGTTTTTATAAACTTTTTCTGTGTTTCGTGGACACTGATAGCCTTAATTTGCACCATTCTAATTTTAAGTCAGACGTCTGTGTATGTCTAAAATGTTTGATGACGTCACTTATCTCAAAGTATGCTTTATCACATAAGGCCCTTCGCGATTAGTGACGTCATCAAAAACTTAGTTTTGGTGGTATTGCAGGCACCATAGACGTCTGATTGAAAATTGGAATGGTGCAAATTGATGCTATCAGTGTCCTAGAAACACATAAAAAATTTAGAAAACCTCTTTACAATCCCTTTAAAGTGATACTACGTCTTAGAATTAACATAAAATTTAAGAATTTTAAACTTGGCGAATAAGAGCCAGTAGATATACCTGGTGTCATAAATAACATAACAGGATCCTTATATAATCCGATAAATCCAAAAAACTTAGTAATTATCCATAAATATGCAATTAACTATTGAAAAACACTTAATATTAAGATTAAGCGTTTTTCAATAATGACTTATTTTTATGAATTTTCCAATTTTCTAGATTTTACAGGGATTCTGTTGTAACTTTATGACACCAGGTAAGTTCACTGATGAATATATACTCATATTGACCATTTCGAGAACTTAAATTTTATGTTCATTCTAAGACATAGTATCAGTTTAAGAATTCTGACCTGTAACTGAATCCTACGCCAATAAAATATACAATGACTGTTATTTTAGAATCAAAATGCTTTCAGATAGGGCTGGGCGATTTACCGGTATATGACAGGAATTTGTATTGTTAGTTATATCACCTGATTAAAAAATACCGAAATATCGACATATCGTGATAATATATGGTAGATATCATGTTATATCATCAAATTTTTGTCCAGATAAGATCATCTACATAATTTTAACTAGCAAGTTAATATTTGAAACAGGTGTTTTTTTCGTGATATTCAAGACTGAGTTGTGTTTTTAGAGATATCTATTGTTTTTTGTTACATTTAAAATTTTAAGATTAAAAAAAAACCATTTTGTTACAAATACCAGCAAAAACCATGCTTAATAAATATCGTGATATATACCGATACCCATATTGTGATATATAAATGCTTAATATCGTGATATCTGAACCAATAT
>NW_008710566.1:1222779-1225550 GCF_000327385.1 Lottia gigantea
AACCACCTTTCAGAGAGTCACATATCTATGTCCTAGAGCGGTTTGTCAACTCGTCATTTCTTTCAGTCCAAGTAGCTGATAACGTAATAATGTTTATTTAAGATTCAGGTTTGTCAACTCGACCCGCATTTCAGAAAAGAAATAGAGCTTAACGTCCATATCTGTCTAACTCTAGAACAAGGAGTCCTAGTTATGTTGAAGCTTTTCTATTTTTGTAGTATATGGAAGAAATTGGACTGGCGAAGAAAATCAAGAGGTTTGCCGGAAGCAGTGCAGGGGCAATGTGCGCCTGCTATCTCGCCGTTGGGTATGGAAGCGAAGACATCTCAAATTTTCTAGAACCAAAATACATATCATCAGTATTAAACGGTAAATTAATTTATCATTCGCTATCACCTCTTCTTAAAATGTGACATAGAAAACTCTGAAATAGAAGCAAAGAAATAAAAAAACAACGTGACCAGGCGGAAGTAAGCCTTGTTTGTTGAACATAACATCGAAAAAAAGGCTTCGTGTAAATGGTGTAAATAGAAGCTATAAGTATTCATGATGCACATATAAAGACTAGAAAATCAGAATGGTGTAAATAGAACCTATAAGTGTCTCTGATACACATATAAAGACTAGAAAACCAGTATGGTGTAAATAGAAGCTTTAAGTGTCCCCGATACAAATACAAAGACTAGAAAATCAGTATGGTGTAAATAGAAGCTATAAGTGTCTCTGATACACATATAAAGACTAGAAAACCAGTATGGTGTAAATAGAAGCTATAAGTGTCCCTAATACACATAGAAAAAAGGCTTCGTAACTTTACCAATTAAACAGAGTTTTTCACCTTAAAGGTGTATTCCACTTTTTTTTGTAAAGTTTGCTATTTACATCTATGTATCTTCTTGATCAAACTGAATTTGTTTTAAAGAGGTTTATTAAAAACGGAGAGTACTAATTGTTGATTAAGCAGTTTGACCTAGCTTTGATATTAGTCGAAACCTTTAGAATACTTAAGAGACACATGTCTCTACAATTAGGCGTTTTTCTTAATTCAAATCCGCACAGTAGTTTTCTAACAGCTTCCAAAATGCATAACGAACCTTAAGTTATGTTTTTTGGCGTTTAAAAATTAACGGCTGGATTTTTTTAGTTAAAACTTTCAGATACGTTAAAGGGCACATTTCTCTAGATTTTGGTGTATAGTTTTCCCAAATTTGAGAACAATATTTTTTCGACCTACAAAGAAAGCGGAATGTCCCATTAACGTCTAGTTTTAAAGTCCACCGTTTCGCAATTTTTGTTCAATGTTTATATATCTCTGACACCCAGACATCTTTCGTCGTAGCTTCGATTGAGGCTTCTGTGTTATTAACCTTCTTCAAAATAGAAAATCTTAGAAATAGCGATTGATTCATGAAAATGTCGAACCATGCCTTCTAACTCTTTTCTTGGACTGTTATATAGATGCGTTAAAATATACAAAGTAAATCTAGGTATGAACCTTTTTGCCACTTTTATGTCTTTTTAATTGTAGACAACCCATGGGGCGTTCTGAACCTTTTGCCTAATATGATAAATAGTTTTGGATGGAAGCCAACAAGCAAGGTTTATAATGAAATGGGAAAACACATCGAGAAGAAGGTCGGTGATGCAGACATCACTTTCAAACAGGTAACTATAGTGAATTAAAGTAGAGTTTTCACATAAACAATAAGATAAGTGTCTGATACACATACAAAGACTAGAAAATCAGAATGGTGCAAATAGAAGCTATAAGTGTCCCTGATACACATACAAAGACTAGAAAATCAGAATGGTGTAAATGGAAGCTTTAAGTGTCTGATACACATACAAAGACTAGAAAATCAGAATGGTGTAAATAGAAGCTATAAGTGTCTCTGATACACATACAAAGACTAGAAAATCAGAATGGTGTAAATAGAAGCTTTAAGTGTCTCTGATACACATACAAAGACTAGAAAATCAGAATGGTGTAAATAGAACCTATAAGTGTCTCTGATACACATATAAAGACTAGAAAATCAGAATGGTGTAAATAGAACCTATAAGTGTCCCTGATACACATACAAAGACTAGAAAATCAGAATGGTGTAAATAGAAGCTATAAGTGTCCCTGATACACATACAAAGACTAGAAAATCAGAATGGTGTAAATAGAAGCTATAAGTGTCTCTGATACACATACAAAGACTAGAAAATCAGAATGGTGTAAATAGAAGCTATAAGTGTCCCTGATACACATACAAAGACTAGAAAATCAGAATGATGTAAATAGAGGCTATAAGTATCTCTGATACACATAGAAATACAAGAAAATCAGAATGGTGTAAGGATTAGAGGATTTCTTTAATATGATGGTTGTCCAGTTATTCTGTTGTAAATCTATTTTGTATTTTATTTTATTAGTTATACATGAAGAAAGGTATAGAGCTGTGTATCTGCGTTACCAACGTCAACAGAATGAATGTAACGTTCTGTCACGTGAAGACCACACCCCATCTTCCAATCAGACGTGCTGTGTGTATGTCCATGTCCATACCAGGTACGTTAATCACCTACCTTTCAAGCCTTTACGGTCTTTAACTGTGCGTCCTTTTCATCTTGTTGTTCCAATATTAACTTATGGGCCCATTACATCTCAGGTACGCCCGTTTTACCTTAAGTGAGATCAAGTTTTAACTTCAAGTGAGAACAAGTTTTATCTTAAAGATCTCTTGTTTTGACCTGAAGTGAGACCAAGTTTTAGATCACTTGTT
>NW_008710566.1:1230717-1232250 GCF_000327385.1 Lottia gigantea
CAACCAATCATTTCAATAGCCACTCGGTCAATCACAAAGATTTCAAGCATCAAGTCCACTGGTCTTATTCTCGACGGCTTAACTTCAAATCACTAAAATTGATTTTAGTTAAAATTCGATTTTAACTTAAATAAAGTGGTATTCTTCAAAATTAGTTTTTTAAGTTAAAATTTGATTTTAGTCGATTTTAACTAAAATTGATTTTAATGATAGATAGTCCTGACCTGTCAATCAAGTTATGACGTCGTAATGTATCCAACCAATCAAATCGTCGTCTGTAAAGACACAAGGTCAGTCTGCCGTCACGCCGCCATCTTGTCCCACATCAAAACAAAGAGACGTCGATGGGATTTTTATGAATTTCTTACATTACTAATGAGTGTGTGGATGACCTTAAATGCTGACATATCCAACACACTTTTATCTTCTTAATTCACCCTACTATTTATTCGTCGAAGATATGCGTATCACATCGGAATCGGAATCACTGAACTGTAAATAACTATATACTCTAAATAGCAACAGCCTTTTAAAAATCACAAAATTGTAGACATTTTGTACTGAATAAGGAATGAATTCAAATACACAATGATGTGCAGTATGAGTTATGTGCAATATTTATATCAATACTTAGCTGGTATTAATCTTGATTTTAATTTATGGGATTATCAAGGATTATCGACAAATGACCGTTGATTGCAGGGTGACATGTGTTTAGTGTTAAGAAAAGGGTGACCGCTGGCCGTGTCAAGAGGGTGGTGTTGTATAGAGGTAAATTTGGTTGAAAATTGCACGGGATGTATTTTTGGTGGCCGCTCATTACAGTGGGGTGCTGAATACCGGTTCCCGTTAGACCAAGTTAGACTGTACTCCGACACTCTCCGTAATCTGACATATTTGTATTGTCCCAATGCAATTAAGATTACACTGTATAATATGTGAGTAGAACTGCACGACCATGGCATAATCCCTTCAAATGTATCACAAACTAGACATTTTTCCTATATAATTATGTCTTTTCCATATATGGAGGAGTTCAAGAAAGACGAAAAAACACATGGATTTCGATGGTGCAAAATGTCCGTGATGCCCACTAAGGTTGAAACAAGACAAGTAGGTCGTAAAGCTCAATTTGGTGATTACAGTTGACTATAAAGGGCTCTGTTATTCATGGACCACTTAAAGGGACAGGTGTGCCAATTCCGGGAGTTGATTTTGGTCTTGAATGTATGTAAATAGTTTTCAGGATTACTAGAAATGTACGAAAATCCAATAATTCCTTCAAAAATACCTCAAACTAGGAGTAACACTTACTATTGCTATATATGTTTATATATGAGAGAAGACGAGTCGTCATTTTAACATTCAAACGATGATCATTCTGGACACACTAAAATTTTAAGGCTCAAATTTCGACATTGTGAACACTATCCCTGATTAGCCTAGCTGGTGTATTTATGATATAATATTGATTTTAAGAAACAGGCAAACAACAAATAATTAGTAGATTGTTGTAATGTAGTCATGCAGTCA
>NW_008710566.1:1232300-1281488 GCF_000327385.1 Lottia gigantea
ATAGATTATGAATGAATAGAAGAATAGAATGAATAGAATAGAATAGAATGAATAGATTGAATAGATTGAAAGAATGAATAGAATGATTAGAATGAATCAATATAATGAATATAATGAATAGAATGAATGAATAGAATAAATGAATGAATATAATGAATCAATATGATGAATAGAATGAATACAGTGAATGAATAGAATAAATAAATAAAATTAATGAATGAATAGAAGAACAGAATAGAATAGAATGAATAGAATGAATGAATAGAATGAATGAATAGAATGAATGAATAGAATGAATAGAATGAATAGAATGAATCAATATAATGAATATAATGAATATAATGAATAGAATGAATGAATAGAATAAATGAATGAATATAATGAATCAATATAATGAATAGAATGAATACAGTGAATGAATAGAATGAATAAATAGAATTAATGAATGAATAGAATGAATAGAATGAATAGAATGAATAGAATGAATAGAATGAATAGAATGAATAGAATGAATGAATAGAATGAATAGAATGAATGAATAGAATGAATGGAATGAATAGAATGAATGATTATATCGATACTATCAATGACGTCATGATATCGTGAGTGCCTCATGAGATAATTCTAGTAATTGTTCTAGAAATAGGCTATTACTTTCGCCGATTGAAGCGGTTCTCCTAGTACTATCAATTCACTTGTTGATGACCCGTGTGCCGGATTTTTATTCTGGAAAGTAACACGAAAAACTTAGAGCTCTGTTTCCTGGCTACGTACATATTTATACCTTTTCATCTGCGGTCCTGAAGTGTTACGAGTCGTTAAATTGAATCTCGACTTCGGTTCATTTGCACGTGACCCATCGACAGCTCGCACTGAACACACATTATAGACTTACCTTTAATATTGGGGTCACTGAAAGGGAACACAGGATGGGTAGGTTTTATCAAAACTAATAATATCACCAAGAATAATCTATACCCCAGCATAATCACTCTAAAAAAATAATGTCAATAAGTCATATTTTTTTTTCATTTTTAAGACGTGACAACTGTAAATGGATACTGAATAAGTCATTTTCCCCTTTTTCCAGTCGTGTCAACTGTACATGGATGGATAAAACAGGTACCTTAGTTTTAAGATATGATGTTTGACCAAGGGTCAGCGAGCAGACTGGATCTATATCCTTGCTCTTATTCTTGTGAAATGTGAATGTCAAGCCAAGAACTAGCTGGTGGACAGGTTCCTCAAGAATTATTGTAGATCTCGTCAACTGTGGATTTTGTTGTTATTATCTGTATGTTTTTGCGACTTTAATTCCAAAAAAAATCTTCGATAAGATCTTACCTTTCGTTTAGTTTATAGATTTAACCTCAATTTAACCGTTTCTAGCATGTGCTAATGCACCTTTATCATTGGTTACAAAATTGTCCCAAAATTGTGAAATATACTCACGATTAAATCTACATTTTAATGTTATATGAAACGTAACATTATTGAAATTTATTGTTTTGTGCATGGTTTTTGACAGTTTGTATGATTTAGTCGTGTTTGAATTAGACTTCGTTTGATAACCTACTCGGATAGGCAAGTTGATTGACTGGTTGAAAACATTGCTATGTATCTTGTTTAGTGAAAACACGACACCGCAATACACAAAAATAACGTATTTTTCTACTTGTAATGGTATGGATATTAAAGATGGGTTCCCTTATTTTCATTTATGAAAATGAAAATACTAATACTCATATGAATAGAAAGTAGAGGTGTTCTAATGACTAAGAAAAATACCAGTTTGTTTCATATGTCCATAATTAATTCATAATTAGCTAAATTAGAAGAGAATTACCAGCAGAATTCCAATGAGTGACCGATCAAGAAAGGTCAAAAAGTTTTTTTTGTTTATCCAGACTGTACATACATGGGCATTTATGATTGGTTAAAACTCGTAATTTTATGCAATAAGAACGTAATGATATGATTAAGAATACATGATAATTCATTAGAAACACCAATTAATCAAATAGTTTGCATAATTTGACACTAAAAAATAAGGAAACCCATCTTTAAAATATAAATAAAGATGGATCAATTTCAGTATCATTTTTCGGTCCGTCTACAATGTAATAAAACATACTTGGCATTTTCAAAGAAAAAAAGAAATGAATAAAAAAAAACCCCAAAAAAACCGTCTTTTTTATTAGTTTCTAAGTTCGTCTGTAATTGAATAAACCTTGCAAATATGAACAATATGTCTCAAGTCAAATGGGTAAAATTTCAATTACACTTGAAATTTGATAAAGGCATATAAATTTGACAATGAAAGATGACTGAAAATTATATTCTAGAAGGTTTCATTTTTAAACGAAAGGTTAAATTACCCCTTTATCAACCGGTGGTAAGTGGTATTTTAAAGAGAGAGATGCGCCATTCTTTTTGACCAATCATACTTTAGTCTACAAACAAGAATTTTTTAGTTAAGCCAATCAGTAATAGTGTTCACAGCTCACCGTCGAAATTTGAACCTTCTAATCCATGTATGTCCAGAATTATCCCCGTTTGACTCGTCATTTTAAAATACTCTGTGATATATAGAAAAGACATATATAGAAATAGTGAGTTAAATTCCTAAATTAAGATATTTTTGAAGGAGTTATGCGATTTACGTACATTTCTAATACTTATATACTTTACATATTTTCAAGACTCACATCAACCCCCAAAAATGGTGCAACCGTCACTTTAAGTAGATGGTGAGCTATATTTTTTGATTTATTTGTCTCGGTAGGTTGGCTAGTTTTTTCTACCATTGAAATTGTGCAAGTTATTATGGTTATATAAACGTTGCTATCATAAATTATTTGCTATCAAAATTGGGTTTTATTGGGGTATCATAATGTAGAGTGCTATTGTAAAAAGGGTTGCTGTCACAATGACAATCGCTATCATAGGTTAAGGCTCCCACACACGGACACGTTAAAGATCCCTCGACAGTTGAAAATCGAAAAAGAGCAGGCTAATGCCGCTGTCCTGGCAAAATTTCCCTCATGGCACCCTGCATGGCGTTGCCCGTCTTCATTAGTCCACATGGTGCAGGAGAGTAGGACATTTCATTTCATTTTTCAATTTCTAGTTAAACGCTTTTGTATCTATGCAGGGTGCCATGAGGGAAATTTTGACAGGACAGCGGCATCAGCCTGCTCTTTTTCGATTTCCAACTGTCGAGGGATCTTTAATGTGCACAGCCTGTAGCACACAGGGCCTCGGTTTATTGTCCCATCAGAACGACTAGACGCTTTTTCCATGTCAGCCCCTCTTACCTGCATCACTGACAGGGGGAAACCGGGTTGAAAAATCCGGAGGTATTATCTCGACCTATGCCGGGATGTAACCCTGGACCTTTAGGTTAGCAAGCAAGCGTCTAACTCACTGAGCCACCGCGGCTCCCAACTAGAAATTGGAATACAATACATCAATACAATCAGTGTCCAAGATACACCTAAAAAGTTTAGAAACCTGGTAAAGATATTCGTTGATATCATTGAGGTTTACTGTAATCCATTAATCTGGATTAATCCCAAAATAGCTTAATCTTATTAATAATCGTTAAACCTTATAATAATCCAATGTAAATTATCATATTTTTAAAACCCCGCCCACCGTAATTTTTTTCTTTTTGAGGGAGGGAAGGGGGAGGGAGGATCATTGCATGCTCTGACTTGAAAAATTTCCATTTGATTAATTCGTCCTTAGACGGTATTTTTAGTTTCATATACTGTCGCTTTTTTAAACTACCAGGAAATAGTTATTTCGTGAATATACATTTTTCTGTGAATTATAACGTCGTATTATTAAATTATAGGAGAATTTATACAGAAACTAAACTCGACGGATGACATAGAGATATAATCGTTTTTTGTTTCGATTTACCAGCAGATGCTTAGTTTCATTCATGCGCTTATAGGCCGAAATAGGATATTTTAAGATCTGATACAGTACTGTGCTTATATTCTTATATTGTACAGGTACAGACATTAGAGTTTTTCGCTTCACCAGCGGATAGAACTTACTTCCAAGTATATGTTTTACTGTTAAAAACTGTGATCGCTGTTTTACTAGTGAAGGATTTGATATTTTTTTTACCGTAAATTCGAATCCTTTTTGTTTATACTGTGTTAGTGTTAAAGGGATAGAGACATTCGTTTTGTAAAAGTTGATAAAACTCAATTGTGGCTGCCCGTATTTTTTTTTAGAAACTCTTGACGTCGTATTCAGTAATATAAAGTGCGTCATTGTATATTTCTTCATATTTAAACGGATTCCAATTAATATACTCAAGGTAAAGTAAAGATAAATTCTTGTGTAAAGGTGGGAATAGACACGGTTCGATGTCACGTTCGATGTGGAGTTATTGATACAATAGAAGTAGCCAAACACTTAAAGATGGGCTTCCTTATTTTTTAGTGTTAAATTAAGCAAACTATTTGATTAATTGGTGTTTCTAATGAATTATCATGTATTCTTAATCATATCATTATGTTCTTATTGCATATAATTAATAGTTTTAACCAATCATAAATGTCCATGTATGTACACTCTGGATAAATAAAAAAAGATTTTTTGACCTTTTTTGATCGGTCACTCATTGGAATTCTGCCGGTAATTCTCTTCTAATTTAGCTAATTATGAATTAATTATGGACATGTGAGACAAACTGGTAAACTAGTCATTAGAACACCTCTACTTGCTATTCATATAAGTATTAGCATTTTGATTTTCATGAGGGAACACATCTTTAATGTCCATCTCCGTACATGGACAGGCATTCGCTTCTTCAATATTTTGTTACATCGGTAATCCTGCACCCAAGCCAGCATCGGATATCGAGTACCTTGTCTATTGACGCCGTTTATCAGACCAAAGTCAATTCGGACTTAAGACAACTCTGTTAAAGTTGGTCCGAGTTGTCTGTTAAATTTGGTCCGAGTTGTGTGTTGAAGTTGGTCCGAGTTGTCTGTTAATTTTGGTCCGAGTTGTCTGTTAAAGTTGGTCCGAGTTGTCTGTTTATGGTGATCCGAGCTGTCTGTTAAAGTTGGTCCGAGTTGTCTGTTAAAGTTGATCCGAGTTGTCTGTTAAAGATGGTCCGAGTTGTCTGTTAATTTTGGCCCGAGTTGTCTTTTCAAGTTGGTCCGAGTTGTCTGTTAAAGTTGGTCCGAGTTGTCTGTTCATGGTGATCCGAGCTGTCTGTTAAAGTTGGTCCGAGTTGTCTGTTAAAGATGGTCCGAGTTGTGTGTTGAAGTTGGTCCGAGTTGTCTGTTAATTTTGGTCCGAGTTGTCTGTTAAAGTTGGTCCGAGTTGTCTGTTTATGGTGATCCGAGCTGTCTGTTAAAGTTGGTTCGAGTTGTCTGTTAAAGATTGTCCGAGTTGTGTGTTGAAGTTGGTCCGAGTTGTCTGTTAATTTTGGCCCGAGTTGTCTGTTAAAGTTGGTTCGAGTTGTCTGTTAAAGATGGTCCGAGTTGTGTGTTGAAGTTAGTCCGAGTTGTCTGTTAATTTTCGTCCGAGTTGTCTTTTAAAGTTGGCCCTAGTTGTCTGTTAAAGTTGGTCCGAGTTGTCTGTTAAAGTTGGTCCGAGTTGTCTGTTTATGGTGATCCGAGCTGTCTGTTAAAGTTGGTTCGAGTTGTCTGTTAAAGTTGGTCCGAGTTATCTGTTAAAGTTGACCCGAGTTGTCTGTTAATTTTGGTCCGAGTTGTCTGTTAAAGTTGGCCCGAGTTGTGTGTTAAAGTTGGTTCGAGTTGTCTGTTAAAGATGGTCCGAATTGTGTGTTGAAGTTGGTCCGAGTTGTCTGTTAATTTTGGTCCGAGTTGTCTTTTAAAGTTGGCCCGAGTTGTCTGTTAAAGTTGACCCGAGTTGTCTGTTACAGTTGGTCCTGGTTGTCCTGTTTACTTTCGATGAAAAATATAAGGCACAGATTATTCCTAAACTTTTAAGTGTAAAAAGGTTTAAACCTCAAAAGAATTACTCGTTACCGGTGTTGAGTATCCAGTAAACAAGTTACTTGTCCTCTTTTTTAGCCTATTTTATTATGACAAATTTTTTCATATGGATGCGCTTGACATGATTAATTCATAACAGTCAAAAATGTCTACAGCGAAATTGAATTGGTTAGTGGCTCGAGTTAAGTGCACGGTTCAGGCCATTCATTAAATAGAGTCGATCTTTGATAAAGGTAAGGTATCCGATACGGTGTACGGTGTTGTATACGATACGGTGAAGTTTGTGATGTCCGGTGCGGTGATTTGCGTGACTTTCGATGCAGTGTAGTGTGGTGTACAGTTTCTGTTGAGGAAATAAGTGCAAATATTATAGAAGAAGTACGCGTTCTTCTAGTATCTACTGTATCGAAAATCCTGCACCGGACACCATGCTTTCTATGCGAAACTTCACTCGGTATTAGCTATGCGAGACATAACTTTTGACCTGTTGACAGAGACCTCATAAAGTCGTACACAATGATTGGTTGATGTTTATTTGATTTGATGATATTGACCAATCAGATTTTGTATAATTAATGAGATACAAAGATAGTTGTTGACATCGGTTCTGACATCAGAACTGACGGTAGAAAAGTGAAATGACATTTTTCATTTAGGTACTAACATGGGAAATGGTGCAAGCGTACAACCTTCAAAGGCTGAACAGGATATGCAAAGGCGGATGACTCTAATCGAAAGCCAAAATTCTTTAAGATGTAATCCCGTGGAGGAAGAATGCCAGTCTTTATCCCCAAAAGATTTGGAGGCCATGAAGATTGACCCCAAGGATTATAACTTTTCTTTTGAAAACTTGGTTTTAGAGGGCGGTGGAATTAAGGGTGCCGCATACGTGGGGGCTTTAAGGGTAAGTTATTGTTAGACGTTTGCTATTACTGTTTGCCAAACCACCTTTCAGAGAGTTCACATATCTATGTCCTAGAGCGGTTTGTCAACTCGTCATTTCTTTCAGTCCAAGTAGCTGATAACGTAATAATGTTTATTTAATATTCAGGTTTGTCAACTCGACCCGCATTTCAGAAAAGAAATAGAGCTTAACGTCCATATCTGTCTAACTCTAGAACAAGGAGTCCTAGTTATGTTGAAGCTTTTCTATTTTTGTAGTATATGGAAGAAATTGGACTGGCGAAGAAAATCAAGAGGTTTGCCGGAAGCAGTGCAGGGGCAATGTGCGCCTGCTATCTCGCCGTTGGGTATGGAAGCGAAGACATCTCAAATTTTCTAGAACCAAAATACATATCATCAGTATTAAACGGTAAATTAATAATTAATAAAGTGTCTCTGATACACATATAAAGACTAGAAAACCAGTATGGTGTAAATAGAAGCTATAAGTGTCTCTGATACACATATAAAGACTAGAAAACCAGTATGGTGTAAATAGAAGCTATAAGTGTCCCTAATACACATTGAAAAAAGGCTTCGTAACTTTACCAATTAAACAGAGTTTTTCACCTTAAAGGTGTATTCCACTTTTTTTTGTAAAGTTTGCTATTTACATCTATGTATCTTCTTGATCAAACTGAATTTGTTTTAAAGAGGTTTATTAAAAACGGAGAGTACTAATTGTTGATTAAGCAGTTTGACCTAGCTTTGATATTAGTCGAAACCTTTAGAATACTCTACAATTAGGCGTTTTTCTTAATTCAAATCCGCACAGTAGTTTTCTAACAGCTTCCAAAATGCATAACGAACCTTAAGTTATGTTTTTTGGCGTTTAAAAATTAACGGCTGGATTTTTTTAGTTAAAACTTTCAGATACGTTAAAGGGCACATTTCTCTAGATTTTGGTGTATAGTTTTCCCAAATTTGAGAACAATATTTTTTCGACCTACAAAGAAAGCGGAATGTCCCATTAACGTCTAGTTTTAAAGTCCACCGTTTCGCAATTTGTTCAATGTTTATATATCTCTGACACCCAGACATCTTTCGTCGTAGCTTCGATTGAGGCTTCTGTGTTATTAACCTTCTTCAAAATAGAAAATCTTAGAAATAGCGATTGATTCATGAAAATGTCGAACCATGCCTTCTAACTCTTTTCTTGGACTGTTATATAGATGCGTTAAAATATACAAAGTAAATCTAGGTATGAACCTTTTTGCCACTTTTATGTCTTTTTAATTGTAGACAACCCATGGGGCGTTCTGAACCTTTTGCCTAATATGATAAATAGTTTTGGATGGAAGCCAACAAGCAAGGTTTATAATGAAATGGGAAAACACATCGAGAAGAAGGTCGGTGATGCAGACATCACTTTCAAACAGGTAACTATAGTGAATTAAAGTAGAGTTTTCAGATAAACAATAAGATAAGTGTCTGATACACATACAAAGACTAGAAAATCAGAATGGTGCAAATAGAAGCTATAAGTGTCCCTGATACACATACAAAGACTAGAAAATCAGAATGGTGCAAATAGAAGCTATAAGTGTCCCTGATACACGTACAAAGACTAGAAAATCAGAATGGTGTAAATAGAAGCTATAAGTGTCCCTGATACACATACAAAGACTAGAAAATCAGAATGGTGTAAATAGAAGCTTTAAGTGTCTGATACACATAGAAATACAAGAAAATCAGAATGGTGTAAGGATTAGAGGATTTCTTTAATATGATGGTTTTCCAGTTATTCTGTTATAAATCTATTTTGTATTTTATTTTATTAGTTATACAAGAAGAAAGGTATAGAGCTGTGTATCTGCGTTACCAACGTCAACAGAATGAATGTAACGTTCTGTCACGTGAAGACCACACCCCATCTTCCAATCAGACGTGCTGTGTGTATGTCCATGTCCATACCAGGTACGTTAATCACCTACCTTTCAAGCCTTTACGGTCTTTAACTGTGCGTCCTTTTCATCTTGTTGTTCCAATATTAACTTATGGGCCCATTACATCTCAGGTACGCCCGTTTTACCTTAAGTGAGATCAAGTTTTAACTTCAAGTGAGAACAAGTTTTATCTTAAAGATCTCTTGTTTTGACCTAAAGTGAGACCAAGTTTTAGATCACTTGTTCTGACAAAGTGAGACCGAGTTTTATCTCTATGGATCACTAGTTTTTACATCAAGTGAGACAAAGTTTTATCTCAATAGATCTCTAGTTTTGACAAAGTGAGACCAAGTTTTATCTTTATAGATCTCTACTTTTGACGAAGTGAGAACAGGTTTTATCTTTATAGATCTCTAGTTTTGACAAAGTGAGAACAGGTTTTATCTTTATGGATCACTAGTTTTTACCTCAAGTGAGACAAAGTTTTATCTGTATGGATCTCTAGTTTTGACAAAGTGAGAGCAGGTTTTATCTTTATAGATCTCTAGTTTTTACCTCAAGTGAGACCAAGTTTTAACTTTATAGATCACTAGTTTTGACAAAGTGGGACCAAGTTTTATCTTTATGGATCTCTAGTTTTGGAAACGTGTACACGAAGAAATTTATGCTACCACTCCTATCAGTACTTATCGAAAAAAACTCCTACCTTAAAACTTCTTCTCCCAGTTGATTTCAAAGACAAGCTTCACTGTGATACTCCTTCCAAAACTTTTGTCCTAGGGAACGTATTTGATAAATCTGATGTTGTGGTATTCTAGGATATTTCCAAGCGTCTAAAGAGACCTTGTTTGGATCAATGGATGTTTATGTTGACGGTGGTTTGCTGTGTAATTACCCTATACACTGTTTTGATGGTGAGTTAACACTTTAAATCATATTTCTGACAGTAGAAAAATTCATTTCTTAAACTCAATTAGGTACAGACAGTAGAACGTTTAATACCATTAAACCAGTATGGTACAGAACAGCAGAACGTTGCTTTTCAATAACCCAATAAGCTACATAACAGTAAAACGATTTATGTCATGAAGTCAATAAAATATTTGTATTTTTTAGGTTGGTATTTATCATTGAAGCCTGATGACAGTTTTCTGACAAAATTTACTCCATTATCCAACCTAACGAATCTGTATGATCCGGCTGTCCGATTTGGAGGCTTTAATGAAAAAACTCTTGGATTTCAAGTGGTATGTTGTTTACTACTAGTATCTTCAGAACTAATTTGAAGAAGAGTGTCCCATGTTTTACAAGATAAAGCAGGGTGGCCGCCCACGGTGCAAATACTACGCCAAGAAGTTTGAAACACTAGCGGATAAGTAGTAGCCATGTAAAATAAAGATGCATCCCAAAGCATCAATGCCATGGTTGCACAAATTGTACAAAAGAATTTAAGCATGACCTCTCTTACCACAATATCAACTAGGTACCGTCACTTATAGCTCTGTTATCTTCATCTTTCAGTACTCTGACTATGAACAAGATTTGATGAAAACGGAGTTAGATAAACGAGTCGGTGTTCTGATTCCTGCTAAGCCCAGTCAAGATACCAAGCTCTACAGGTGAATGAAATGAATGCAATGAATGACCATATATTTGGTTGTAATATTGTCCGTTGCTTGCTCATACACCATCAATAACATTAACTTAATATATTGTCTCATACATAAAATTCTAACCAAGTTTGCACGGTTGTTTTCTTAAAACTAAAAAAACGGTGTCTTGAATTCTCCGCCGAAGGCGGACCGCCCCCGCCATCCCGCCAGGTCATTTAAGACTTGATATTCGCGAATTGAAAAGCACGTTTTTCTGATGCAGGC
The DNA here is from genome assembly GCF_000327385.1 of Lottia gigantea. Lineage (NCBI taxonomy): Eukaryota > Metazoa > Mollusca > Gastropoda > Lottiidae > Lottia > Lottia gigantea. The sequence continues at coordinate 1,242,996 of NW_008710566.1, forward strand.
TGCAATAAAAAGTTGGAATGTTTTTCATTACGTATGACGAAACGAAACCATAAAGAAATCTTTTTCAACATGCAAATGTTTAGCAATCCCACTGTGACGAGTTTGAATGTGAATTAAAGTAAGCGCGCCATGTTATTCTTTTTCAGTAGTGAGTAGCGATAATGTAGGCGACTGCATTTTCGTCTTTCTAAAGTAATTCTAAAGTGACATAATGCATCTAATTATTCACAATTATAAGATCAGTAAGAATCAATGAGAATCAATGCTGTTACAGATAGCAACGGTTGGGAACACTAAATTAGTATAACAAATTCTTTTCCTACACCAGTTGACCACACGCCGAAAACATCCTAGGTTGGGAACCGGGGATATAAAATAATCTACACTGTTGTCAATAGAAAGAGTTATTTTATAATACTCACATTTGCTAAATGTCATTTAAACACATTACTTCACGTATTGATGGCATGTTGAACTGTTCTTTCAATAGTAATTAATCAATATATTGAGTCCATAATATTGATGGTTTTATTGAACGTGTTTGGGCTTCATAACAAATGCCTCGATAATTCGAACCCTGAAATGAGTAGAATCATCTCAATGTGCAGTAAATGGAATTGCCTGTTTTCATTTACCAACTGAATATTAGCATAAAGGTATGACGTAAAACTCCATCTGCCTAATTTTCTTGCTTACACTTACTTTATTACATTTCAAGAAAACTCTTGGATATAAAGAAGAAGCAGAAAAAAGTTGAAAAAATCCATGCTTGTGTTATGGACGCTGTGAACGCTTTTCTTGTGGTAAGTAAGTTAAGATAGTAGATTTGTGGTGGTTCCCTTGGAGGGGAGGGGGGCGACAAGGGCATTCATGAAAACTCACTCTGAGTGCTAAATTTGAACAAATCATATCCATATACTTTATCATTTTTACAAAAAAACACGTCAAACTCAAGCTGTCGAGTACGTGAAATACAAAAGAAACAGAAAACTGCATGTGAAATCGAGCGTAGTAGTCTTGTTCATTCCAGCCCGAAGGAATTTAAACTGTAATAATCTCCGACCAGACCGCTCGAATGCCGTACCTTTTAGAATTCAAGTTGTTTCTTCATTGATATTTTACGGAGACCTAGTGGTTCTCTAATTATTATTAAAAATTAGACGGTTGTTCGAAAATTTGCGCCATTACCTACTTCATGACGTTGCAAGTCTTCAGCCCAAACCAGTGACACAAAGGAAAGATGTAAACCACCGTTTAATTTACTTTTTAAAAAATATTTTCAGACTATACACAAACACAATATTGCTGATAAAGCCAGTATGGACCTTGGTGAACTAAAACTAGTTTTTGAAGACGTAAGTTATATGTTTCCATATTGATATGAGCCACAAAACCTCCCCTTTAGGAAAATTAGCAAGTAATTGATTTGACTACAACAATTTTGTTTTGTGTTATCTAACAAGTGAAAGGGGTAACACTTACACCCGAAGCCACTGTGCAGCTTGCGTCCAATCCTTCAAAATAATGTCATTTATTTGTCTTTTCATAAATTTCAGAAAGAAAGTTTTACTGATAAACATTGTGAATTACTGTTTGGGGAGGTGATTTCAGCCGAGGAGGCGTTCGATTCTCTAGATAAAGACGAGGACGGACAGGTACGTGTTACGACCAGGGATCTGCCACACTTTAGACATGCCAGCCAAAATATTTAATCTAGATCTGGGTGTTTCGTTGCCGTCAATAATCTGATGAAATTATTATGTATTTCTTTAATAGCTTGTGACACTAATTTGCTGAGCAATCGACACACTTCGGCAGTTTCAGTAAAGCTGAATCTGTCTCGGTGATGAATGGTTGAATTCTTCTTGGGAGACACTTAAATTCCTGCATTTCACAATCAATTGTCAGAGGAGCCTGTAGGGGATAATTCTCACACTAACTTATGCATTTATTGCTTTATTTTGGTTTACCAATGATACCTTTTATTATCATTTTGAATCCATGTCTTACAATATTTTTTCATTTTATTGACTTTGTTAACAAACGCTTGTAGTCCGTTACGACCACCTTCTGACGTTTGAACAGTAGTACTATCACGTAATAATCTTAATTAATGAATGTCATTCATTACAGTGATATGTTGCAGAGGGCTTGCAGAATGTTCACGGTAGACCGTTTGTCTTGCTGAATTGACGAATCCAATAATACCTTAATTATCATCTATTAGCCAAAGGGATGCCCAGTTGACGAAGCTAATGGTAAAGTTATATGTTACTGATTTCGATATTTTGTGCATTATTTTAGGTAGATTTCGGTGAGCTTATGGAATTTATCCAGAGAACTGGAATTTGTATGTTGGATACCTTCCAAGGTTACAGTCGTCAAGAAATCTCCGGTTTTTCTTCCTTCGTTGAACGAGTTCAAAACACCATTTTACTCAATTTAAAACGCGTCCATGCAAACGTGAGTATTTACTTGCTATATTTGTGGTGGTTAAATCTATTAAGTCATCGAATCCATCAGTAGATCAATTTACTAAAAGACTAGAAATGACAACAGCGGTGACGGCGACACTTGTCATCCAACTGAGTCTACCTCCATATCAAACCACGTATGGTTATTACAGTGTTATTACCATATATAAATGAAAATGACGTATTTTCATATGAGTCTGCTGCCTAATTCTACCTCCAGTCAGTGGCGGAGCCAAAGAGGAGGGGGGGGGGGGGGTAGCAGATGGGGCAGCCGCCCCCTCGCAGTCCCGAAAGCAAAAATTGGGCAAAAATCTCAAAACCGGGTCAAAAATTCGGAAATTCCAGTTACAGGTGGTAGGCGTCGCCACTAAACATCGGGTCTTGCAAAAGAGTGACATTATATCTATACATTTTGCAGCATGGAGATTATCAACGAACTGTAGGAATCAACACTGGACATATAGAAACTGTAGATTTCGATAATATGGTTTATGCCGATCAAAAATTTGTTGAAGAGGTAAAATTATTTCAAATATAAATATGACGCTTTGGTGCACAAAAATAAAAGAAAATATATTAAACGCTTGGACAACTGCTATTGTACACATTATATTCCCATCCAGGCGGCAAAAAATACTGCTGTTCATTCTTGGATTGTCCCTTTGTACAGTATAATCATGCACTTGACACGTCACGTCACGTTTGTGTTATCCTACATATTTAGGGCAAAGAACAATCAAGAATGACCAGGATACTGTTTTGGCTTGTTTCCCCTTGTTAGTCGAGTCTGTAATGAATGTTTCTTTTTTAATCTGTTTCAGAGGGGTTATAACGCCATGAAAGCTTTCCTGCAATATCACGTGATCAATAAAGATCACACAGAGACTCAAAACCGGAAGTAGGAAACCACATAACAGGATGCTGATATAATCTTCAACTTTTTCTTTTAAATCACAGTTGGATTTTCCTATTACATCATCTTCGATTCTCAAAGATCTCGAGTCAGTCATACAATCTATTTCCCTATTCTTGACTGTGCTACGCACATACCTACTACCTATTCATTTGGTTATTGTTATCATTATTTCAAAACAGCGTGTAAATGGACACGTATTGTCACTTTCAAGGCCATGCTTGGCCATTTTCTGGGGTGATAATGTTATTGTATCAATGAATAAATGTTACAACTGAATTGTCTTATTTTTAAGAATCCCTTGTAACATTATCCCCATTGATCTGACGGAATTTCATATAAATTATATGAATAATCTTTTTCTTTTAAATCCTGGGATATTATATTCAATATCGGGCCCATTCCCTCCGATATAATTGACTCCAGAATGCCTTATCTAATATATAGTCTAGCTCAACGGTCGCCGGCTGAATTGAACACGTTTGTAGATACGAGTTGCACCCCTTTACCAGAAAGTTTATCTTCCCCGAGACTGTTTTGTTTGTAGATACGAGTTGCACCCCTTTACCAGAAAGTTTATCTTCCCCGAGACTGTTTTAGATTTATAAACAAGAGTGGATAGTTTATATTTTATTCCTGTATGTTATATTTATCGATTTATCGTGCAAAGAATTAAAATTCGGAGATATTGTCAAATTCACTGAATTGTCGTATTTAATGTTTCCCCATCACAAAAACGGGTTTGGATTTACAACCAATCATTTCAATAGCCACTCGGTCAATCACAAAGATTTCAAGCATCAAGTCCACTGGTCTTATTCTCGACGGCTTAACTTCAAATCACTAAAATTGATTTTAGTTAAAATTGGATTTTAACTTAAATAAAGTGGTATTCTTCAAAATTAGTTTTTTAAGTTAAAATTGGATTTTAGTCGATTTTAACTAAAATTGATTTTAATGATAGATAGTCCTGACCTGTCAATCAAGTTATGACGTCGTAATGTATCCAACCAATCAAATCGTCGTCTGTAAAGACACAAGGTAAGTCTGCCGTCACACCGCAATCTTGTCCCACATCAAAACAAAGCGACGTCGATGGGATTTTTATGAATTTCTTACATTAATAATAAGTGTGTGGATGACCTTAAATGCTGACATATCCAACACACTTTTATCTTCTTAATTCACCCTACTACTTATTCGTCGAAGATATGCGTATCACATCGGAATCGGAATCACTGAACTGTAAATAACTATATACTCTAAATAGCAACAGCCTTTTAAAAATCACAAAATTGTAGACATTTTGTACTGAATAAGGAATGAATTCAAATACACAATGATGTGCGGTATGATTTATGTGCAATATTTATATCAATACTTAGCTGGTGTTTACTCATATTCAGTTTGTGTTCAATCGTATATTAATCTTGATTTTAATTTATGGGATTATCAAGGATTATCGACAAATGACCGTTGATTGCAGGGTGACATGTGTTTAGTGTTAAGAAAAGGGTGACCGCTGGCCGTGTCAAGAGGGTGGTGTTGTATAGAGGTAAATTTGGTTGAAAATTGCACGGGATGTATTTTTGGTGGCCGCTCATTACAGTGGGGTGCTGAATACCGGTTCCCGTTAGACCAAGTTAGACTGTACTCCGACACTCTCCGTAATCTGACATATTTGTATTGTCCCAATGCAATTAAGATTACACTGTATAATATGTAAGTAGAACTGCACGACCATGGCATAATCCCTTCATATGTATCACAAACTAGACATTTTTCCTATATAATTATGTCTTTTCCATATATGGAGGAGTTCAAGAAAGACGAAAAAACACATGGATTTCGATGGTGCAAAATGTCCGTGATGCCCACTAAGGTTGAAACAAGACAAGTAGGTCGTAAAGCTCAATTTGGTGATTACAGTTGACTATAAAGGGCTCTGTTATTCATGGACCACTTAAAGGGACAGGTGTGCCAATTCCCGGAGTTGATTTTGGTCTTGAATGTATGTAAATAGTTTTCAGGATTACAAGAAATGTATCGTCATTTTAACATTCAAACGATGATCATTCTGGACACACTAAAATTTTAAGGCTCAAATTTCGACATTGTGAACACTATCCCTGATTAGCTTAGCTGGTGTATTTATGATATAATATTGATTTTAAGAAACAGGCAAACAACAAATAATTAGTAGATTGTTGTAATGTAGTCATGCAGTCACGTTGTGAAGATCCTTAATCTGATAAGATTATGGCTAGCAGATTAAAGAACCTATTAGGATTAAATACTGTCTTTGATCAATGAGATTTTCCCATTAGTTTAAGGTTGGTTGGTTGGTAGATGACAATTTAACGTTGCTGATATCGCAAAGTTTAAGGAAGCCTCAGAAGGTTTTATACATTGTGCATTGCACTAATCTTCATTAAAACTTTCTACTGCTGTTTAACTGTTTCTTTCATTATTTCAAGGTATGCAGTTTTTATATTATTATCATTATTATTATCATTATCATTATTATTATTCATTATTATTATCATTATTATTACCATATTATACTTAATGGCATAAACTATTACATAATAAATAAATATATGCCTTCATTGACCCTGGAAAAAAGTGCTCAGAAAACATCGAAAGATGGCCTCTCTTATACAAATTAACCGAAATCGCAATTGGTACAAAAACAGTAAGAATCATTCGATCAATTTATCCATATGTAAAAATTTCTTCAACAGTTAACAGGGAGTAAAACAAGGTGTACCGTTGTCGCCGTTGTTATTCGTGTGTGATATCAAAACTAAACGACTTTACGACACTGGTTTTTCTTCGAATATATTCAGATTCAACAGTTATCATTTATACATACTCATATTTGCTGACGACACTGTTTTATTTGCAAAGTCAAAATTAAGCAAATTCCAGTCATATACAATCAGAGAGGTGCCGCTTTTTCTATAGATTATAATAAAAATGATTTGTTCGGGACTTTTCAAAAATCTCTTTATAGAGATATACTATTGAATACTGCGCAGGTATTGTAGATGTATAGTACTTTATTTTTCCGCTTTACCAGTGGATAGAACATACTTTCAAGTATACGTTCTGCTTTTAAAAACTGTGGTCGCTGTTGCACAAGTAAAGGATTCAAAGATTTTTTGTCGGACTTTCGATCAGTATTTGTATATTCTGTGGCCGTGTATAAGGTAAATCTAGAATAAATTCTTGTGTAAAGTTGAGAATAGACAAAGTACGATGTCTGATGAGCGTTCGACGAGGATTTATTGATACAATCCCGCAAGGACACCGAGAACATTGTCTATTTACACCTTATACTGTAATTAATATGAATTCGACCAATTCTCGATATGGACGTTCGATTGCAAGAAAAAACAAGTGGTTGGCTAGCAAGATACACCAACTTTCCTGATACATTTTCAGTATATCAAGGACAGTCACCTATCTGTGTCAAATCATACCAAAAATCTAATTGATGCAAGATATTGTTGATTTATACAAACACATATTATTTAATAAAATTCTGACATAAACTGTCACCTGTATCGCCAACAAATTTTGATGCGTTTTAACTCAAAAACGTTTTTCGAAAGATCGTCAAATTCGAACTTGTCTAAGCTTTAAATCGGATGAAAACTGTAGTCTTTATTGTGTTCACAAACAAATTTTGACGTGTTTTTCATAAGTCAAGGGCAATAAATCAAAAACAATTATCGAAAGATAGCCAAATTCGAAATTGTCCAAGATCTCATCATTATAAATATTCACACCAAATTTCATTTAAATTGGATGAAAATTGTAGTCTCTATTGTTTTCACAACCAAATTTTGACGCGTTTTTCATAAGTCAAGGGCAATAACTCAAAAACCGTTCATCGAAAGATAGTCAAGATCTCATTAATACAAATGTTCACACCAAATTTCATTCAAATCAGCTAAAAACTGTTGTCTCAATTGCGTTCACATGCCAATTGTGGACGGACGGACCGACGGACCGACGGACGGACGGACTGACGGACGGACAGGGGCGACGACAATATACATTAAAATGTGGTCGTATAAAAAGGAAATTCTGTCAAAAAAAAAATAATGACGAGAATATCGTGATGTGAAAGCAAAGATGTCATAAACATCGTACACCATTGCTAAATAGATACCCGAGACACAAAATGCCATGGTCATGCACATAATTCCAAACGCCCGATGTCATTGTTTTCAACTTGTTACCCCGCATCCCGCAATCATAAATAGCCTACTTCAAAGGTTTGAGTCATTTTTTTCCATTTTAGGAACTAACATGGGAAATGGAGCAAGTGTACAACCTTCAAAGACTGAACAGGATATGCAAAGACGAATGACTCTAATCGAAAGCCAGAATTCTCTTAGCAGTGTCCCTGTCGTTGAAGAATGCCAGTCTTTATCCCCAAAAGATTTGGAAGCAATGAAGATTGACCCCAAGGATTATAACTTTTCTTTTGAAAACTTGGTTTTTGAGGGCGGTGGAAGTAAGGGTGCCGCATACGTGGGGGCTTTAAGGGTAAGTTATTGTTAGACGTTTGCTATTACTGTTTGCCTAACCACCTTTCAGAGAGTTCGCATATTTATGTCCTAAAGCGGTTTGTCAACTCGTCATTTCTTTCAGTTAGGTAGCTGATAACGTAATAATGTTTATTTAATATCCATTTCTGTCAACTCAGAAAAGAAATGGAGGCCTAGGATGGAATAATAACTTCATCCAGAAATTGGAATAAGCGGTCTGGAACTGTTGGATACTTTTTGTTATTATTTTTCATTGGTCTTGTACAATAGAGACAGACAGAATAAATAATAATGAAACGAAATTTTGATCTTATTTTACATGGCTCAGTGAGTTAGACGCTTGCTCGCTAACCTGAAGGTCCAGGTTTCAATCCCGGCATAGGCCGAGATAATACCTTCGGATTTTTCAACCTGGTTTCCCCCTGTCAATGATGCAGGTAAGAGGGGCTGACATGGAAAAAGTGTATAGCGGTACGGATGGGACAATAAACCGAGGCCCCGTGTGCTACAGGCTGTGCATGTAAGAGATCCCTCGACAGAAAAAAATCGAAAAAGAGCTGGCTAATGCCGTTGTCCTGGCAAAATTTCACTCATTGCACCCTGCATGGCGTTGTCCGTCTTCATTAGCCCACGTGGTGCAGAAAAGTAGGACGTAAAACTCCATTCATTTCATTTAATTTATTTTACATAGATCAGTCAACACCATACAGCGTTGTACAGTGTTTCATATTGGCATATATGCCAGAACAAAGAGTCCTAGTTGTGTTGAAGGTTTTCTATTTTTGTAGTATATGGAAAAAATTGGAATGTTGAGGAAAATCAAGAGGTTTGCTGGAAGTAGTTCAGGGGCAATGTGCGCCTGCTATCTCGCCGTGGGGTATGGAAGCGAAGACATCTCCAAATTTCTGGAACCAAAATACATATCATCAGTATTAAATGGTAAATTATTTTGTCGATTCCTTTGGCGTCTATATCATACGCTATCACCTCTTCGAGCTCTTCTTAAAATGTGGTATAGTATTCAATAGACGCAAACAAGCACAGCGTGGCCTGGCTGAAGAAAGCCTTGTTTGGAAAAATGTCATGATAACTAAAGATAGCTTGCCAGGCAAGGTAACATACACGCACTGTCAGAGATGATTGACCAAAAATACATTAAAGATCTTCATAATACATGTAATGCCAAATTTCTCATATTGAAGATCTTCATTATGCATTTGTAGTTCAAAAAACCTGAATATCCCATCAGTTTAGGGTCAGTTATCATTAAATTCACACCAACTAACTAACATAGACAAATTTACTCTCATTAATATATACCTGCATACCAAGTTTCATCAAGATCATATAAAAACTGTAGCCCCCATCGTGTTTACAAGTCAACTTTGATGTGTTTTACTAAGTCAGGGGTAATAACTCAACGAATGTTCGTTGAATCGTCAAATTCGAACTTGACCGCTGTCTTATCAATCCCAATGCTCACGCCAAGTTTCATCAAAATCCATTGAAAATTGAAGCTTCTATTGTGGCCACAACAACATTTTGACGCGATTTTACTAAGTCAAGGGCAATAACTCAAAAACATTTCATGGTACAATCATCAAATTCGAACTTGACCACCGTCTTATGAATCCTAATGCTCACACCAAGTTTCATTACAATTAAATGAAAACTGTAGTCTCTATTGTGCCCACAAGAAATGTTGAGACGGACGGACCGACGGACAGGGGCAACGACAATATATGACCACATATTCATGTGGGCATATAAAAACAGAGTTTTCCACTGTAACATCTAGTCTTAAATTTCATCGTTTCACCATTTTTGTTGAACGTCTTGTTTATATATCTCTGATACCCAGACATATTTCGTCGTAGCTTTGCGTAGACGAAGGTTGACTAGATGATTGAGGCTTCTGTCTTATTGACCTTCAAAATAGAAAATCTTGGAAGTAGCGAGTCGTTTTTTGGATACACATTACCGATTACTTAGCTGAACAATTCCCGTTTCTGAGATCAAGGTACGATGAATCAAGCCTTTTACCTCTTCTTTTGGACTATTACATAGATACGTTAAAATATAAGATAGTAAATCTAGGCATGCGCCCATTTTTATTTTAATTTTTGCCACTTTTATGTCTTTGTCAGTTTCAGCCAACCCATGGCATGTATATAATTTTAGCTGAAACCTTCAGAATACGTTTGGGGAGCCGCGGTGGCTCATTGAGTTAGACGCTTGCTCGCTAACCTGAAGGTCCAGGTTTCAATCCCGACATAGGTCGAGATAATACCTTCGGATTTTTCAACCCGGTTTCCCCCTGTCAGTGATGCAGGTAAGAGGAACTGACATGGAAAAAGCGTCTAGTCGTTCGGATGGGACAATAAACCGAGGCCCCGTGTGCTACAGGCTGTGCACGTTAAAGATCCCTCGACAGTTGGAAATGGAAAAAGAGCAGGCTAATGCCGCTGTCCTGGCAAAATTTCCCTCATCGCACTCTGCATGGCGTTGCCCGTCTTCATTAGCTCACATGGTGCAGAAAAGTAGGCCGTAAAACTCCATTCATTTCATTTCGTTTCAGAAAACGCTGGGATACACATTCATTTACAAATCTGTATAGTAGTTTTCCAACACAAGACAGTTTGGCAGAATTTTTTAGTCACAACTTTTAAGGGGCGCATATCTCAAGATTTTGGTCTATAGTTAATTTCAGTGCCAAAATAATCTCTGTTCTCATTGGACACAGATCTATAAGTTTCGTTGACGTTGGCCTTGTTTGATGAACATAACAAAGAATTGACAAAAATGAAGTAAATCGGCGCATAGTGTCACTTTATGTCTTTGTGATTTTCAGACAATCCATGGGGCGTTCTAAGCCTTGTGCCTAATATGGTAAATCATTTTGGATGGAAGCCGACAAGTAAGGTTTATAGTGAAATGGGAAAACACATTGAAAAGAAGGTCGGTGATGCAGACATCACTTTCAAACAGGTAACTATAGTGAATTGAAGTAGAGTTTTACGTTCTAATTAGAGTCCAACTCAGCTGACGACACGTGATTCAGATAAACATTAAAATAAGCTATTAGTGTCTGGTACACAAATAAATACTTGAAAATCAGAATGGTGTAAACAGAAGCTATAAGTGTCTCTGATACACATATAAAGACTAGAAAAGCAGAATGATGTAAATAGAAGCTATAAGTGTCTCTGATACACATATAAAGACTAGAAAATCAGAATAGTGTAAATAGAAGCTATAAGTGTCTTTTACACATACTTGAAAATCGGAATGCTGAAAATTTACTAGAATGTGTTATATTAATCACATATAGAATTTCTTTAATATGATGCTTGCCCAGGTACAGTTGACTTACTAATCATTTATTCTGTTATAAATCTATTTTGTATTTTATTTTATTAGTTATACAAGAAGAAAGGTATAGAGCTGTGTATCTGCGTTACCAACGTCAACAGAATGGATGTCATATTCTGTCACGCAAAAACCACGCCCCATCTGTCAATCAGACGTGCTGTGTGTATGTCCATGTCCATACCAGGTAAGTTAATCTCCTACCTTTCAAGCCTTTACGGCCTACAACTGTAGTTCCATTTCATCTTTTTGTTTCAATATTAACTAATGGGCCCGTTACACCTCAGGTTATGTCCGTTTTAACCACAAATTACGTTCGTTTTTACCATCAGTGAGATCAAGTTTTATCTTCATATATCAGTAGTTTTGAGGCCAAATTATATCATTATAGACGATTTGTTTTGATCTAAAGTGAGACCAAATTATATCATTATAGACGATTTGTTTTGACCTCAAGTGAAAGTGAGACCAAATTATATCATTATAGACGATTTGTTTTGACCTAATGTGAGACCAAATTATATCATTATAGACGATTTGTTTTGACCTCAAGTGAGACCAAATTATATCATTATAGACGATTTGTTTTGATCTAAAGTGAGACCAAATTATATCATTATAGACGAATGTTTTGACCTCAAGTGAGACCAAATTATATCATTATAGACGATTTGTTTTGACCTCAAGTGAGACCAAATTATATCATTATAGACGATTTGTTTTGATCTAAAGTGAGACCAAATTATATCATTATAGACCATTTGTTTTGACCTCAAGTGAGACCAAATTATATCATTATAGACGATTTGTTTTGATCTTAAGTGAGACCAAATTATATCATTATACACGATTTGTTTTGACCTCAAGTGAGACCCAATTATATCATTATAGACGATTTGTTTTGACCTAAAGTGAGACCAAATTATATCATTATAGACGATTTGTTTTGACCTCAAGTGAGACCAATTTATATCATTATAGACGATTTGTCTTGACCTTAAATGAGACCAAATTATATCATTATAGACGAATTGTCTTGACCTCAAGTGAGACCAAATATACCATTATATACGATTTGTTTTGACTTCAAGTGAGACCAAATTATATCATTATATACGATTTGTTTTGACCTCAAGTGAGACCAAATTATATCATTATAGACCATTTGTTTTGACCTCAAAGTAGAAATTTATGCGACTATAATCAACTCCTACAGTACTTATCCCGAAAACCCTCTCCCTTAAAACTTCATTCTCCCAGTTGATTTCAAAGACAAGTATCACCATGATAATCCTTCCCAAACTTTTGCCCAAGGGAACATGTTTTATAAATTTGATATTCTAGGATATTTCCAAGCGTCTAAAGAGACCTTGTTTGGATCAATGGATGTTTATGTTGACGGTGGTTTGCTGTGCAATTACCCTATACACTGTTTTGATGGTGAGTTAACACTTTAAATCATATTTCTGACAGTAGAAAATCCATTTCCTCAACCCAATTAGGTACAGACATTACAAGTTTTAATCATAATCCAATTAATGCACAGATCAGTAGAAGCTGTATCGAATTAATCCAAAAAGCTACAGAAGAGTAGAACGATTGACCCATTAAAATATTTGTATTTTTTAGGTTGGTATTTATCATTGAAGCCTGATGACAGTTTTCTGACAAAATTTACTCCGTTATCCAACTTAACAAAGCTGTACGACCAGGCTATCCGATTTGGAGGCTTTAATGAAAAAACTCTTGGGTTTCAAGTGGTATGTTTGCTATTAGTATGTTCTAGACTAATTTGAAGAAGTGATAACTCCCAAGGGTGGCAAATACTACGCCAAGTAACTTGAAATACTAGCGGATAGACAGAACTCTTAAGAATATAAAGTAGCAATGTAAATATAAAGATGTATCCCCAAATCTTTAATGTCATGGTTGCACAAATTGTACACGCGAATTGATGCATGACCTCTCTTACCACAATATCAACTAGGTACCGTCGTTTATAGCTCTGTTATCTTCATCTTTCAGTACTCTGACTATGAACAAGATTTGATGAAAACGGAGTTAGATAAACGAGTCGGTGTTCTGACTCCTGCTAAGCCCAGTCAAGATACCAAGCTGTACAGGTGAATGAAATGAATGAAGTGAAAGAGCCAATATATTTGGTTGTAATATTGTCCATTGCTAGCTGGGGATCACACACCATCAATATCATTGACTTAATATATTGACTCATATATATGTTTCTAACCAAGTTAGCACGGTTGTTTTCTCAAAACTAAAAGAACGTTAAACGAATTTTACGAAACATAAAGTATTCCACTATAGCGGATAAAGTACCTTACAACAGATTTTATTCGCAAATGCAACCGGGGCTAAGCAGTGCTTCATGTTAGTCAAGCAGATTCAAAAAATTCAAAATACCTGAATATAAAGTGCTGGATTTCATGTAAGAAATTTTTAAAACAATATGTAGAAGAAACGAAAAATAATTTACGCACTCGATTTAGGGTTAACAAATCAGATATCAAATTAAAGCAAGACAAGTCTACATCTAATCATGCAAGTTTGACGACAATTCATTAGACTGTCCTACCCTACCCACTATTGAGCGGAAAAAGATCGATTCACCAGAAGGTGAACCACGAAATTTCATCAAGCTTAAGAAACCCACTGGATTATGACAGTGTAAATGCAGCTAGACCAATAGGACTACAATAATGCAGGCATGACACTCTTTGTTGCCCCTTTCAATACCACCAGTAATGGATAAAGTAAGACAATTTATCATTATCTTCATCAACATCAGTTGGCGTATGCGGCTTGAGGATTGGATTTTAATGGATTTTGATACATTCAGTAGAATCTTGTTGACATAATTCTAAAGTGACATCATACATCCAATAGATTCACAATAAGATCAATACTTGGCAGAATCAATAAGAATTAGTGCTGTTATGGATAGCAACAGATGAGAACATTAGTATTAGTATTCACGGTTTTCCGAAAAAGAAAATAAAGACATTTAAATACATCTACAATGGAATTCTTTCTGTAACATATCTTTACTGAAGACTTTTAGAGAATTATTTGCTTACACGTTTAACTGTTATCAGTAGAGCTGGTTATTATATTATATATTACAATTTACTCTATTGTAAAAAGAATATGTTGTTTTATTATATATTACAATGTTATCAGTGACTCGGTCTTACACTTAAAAGGCATTCAGGTACCACACTAGACCATTTCATACGTTTTTCGGGCGGTTCTTGCCCATGTGCCATGATTAGCGAAACAGTAATAGTAGTATCCGATTTGATCAATCACCAAAGTAATAACCGCATTAAAGACGAAAATGTGGAATCGTGTGGGCATTTTCTTTCATTAGTATTGATGTCAGTATATTGAATCAATGATATTGATGGCTTTATTGAATGTGTATGGGCTACATAACAAATACCTCGACAATTCGAACTCTGAAATGAGTAGAATCATATCACTGTGCAGTAAACGCCATCGCCTGTCTTTGTTTACCCGCTCAATGGCTTAGCAAAAAGGTATGATGATAAACTTCATTTGACTCACTTTTTTTCTTGCCCTCACATGCACATATTATATTTCTAGAAAACGTGTAGATATGAAGAAGAAGCAGAAAAAAATAGAAAAAATCCATGCATGTGTTATGGACGCTGTGAACGCTTTTCTTGTGGTAAGCTTTGAAAATCGTAGTTTTGTGGTGGTTTTTTGGGGAATGGGGTATCCTAGACTAACGAGGGCATTCATAAAAACCCCAACTCACCCTGAGTGCTAAACTGAAAATCACATGAGAAATCGAGTGTTAAACTTGTCGACTTCTTATCGGACGGCGAGATAAGCACAAACATTGGATAGCTCTGTGGATATTAAGATATTGAGAGCTTTAGGCCTCTTCCTGATTCAAACTGTTTCTTTATCGATATATTACGGAGACGTGGTGGTTCTCTGGTTTAGAATTAGACGTTGGCTGGCATTACCTACTTCACGACGTTGCCAGTCTTCAGCCCTAATCAGTGACACAAAGGAAAGATGTAAAAAACCGATTCATTCACTTTTTAAAAAATATTTTCAGACTATCGACAAGCACAATATTGCTGATAAAGCCAGCCTGGACCTTGGTGAACTAAAACTAGTTTTTGAAGACGTAAGTTATGTTTCCATATTGAAATGAGCCACACCCTCCCCCCTTTAGAAAAATTTAGCACTAATCTATTTGACTACAGCAAATTTTGCTTTGCTTTGCTTTCTCACAAGTGCAACGGGTTACACTTACTCTTTGTGACATCCTTGTGACACCCGATGCCACTGTGCAGCTTGCGTCCCATCCATTCTAATGGTGTCATTCCTCTTTTCATAAATTTCAGAAAGAAAGTTTTACTGATAAACATTGTGAGATACTGTTTGGGGAGGTGATTTCAGCCGAGGAGGCGTTCGATTCTCTGGATAAAGACGAGGACGGACAGGTAAGTGTTACGACCAGGGATCTGCCACGGTTTAGACGTTTGGGTTTTGGGAGCACAGTGTGGTGGTAAGGTCGTATTCCATATATTTTTTACAAAAGTTTACGATGACAGCCAATATATTCAATCTGGATTTAGATGTCCCGTTGCCATCAATAATCTGATGAAATAATTATGTATTGTTATACGCCCACATGAAATGCTCTATTGCTCTAGACAGATTTTGACGAAACTTGTTATGAATGATTGTACTCACCCAAGGATGAACCCTATTGAAAAATCGAAAATATTTAGTATGAGCCCCTGTTCTTGAAAGCGCGTTCAATTTATGACCCATAAGCACTCTAAAAGGCACAATTCTTGATGGATTTGGACGAAACTTGGTGTGAGTGTTTGTTATCAACTAAGGATGAACCCTTTCGAAAATCAGAAAAATCGAAATATAGTTTGAGTTATTGCGCTTGTTCTTGAAAATGCGTCCATGTTTTAGCCTGTAAACACTCTAGAAGGCCCAGTTCTTCACAGATTTTGATGAAACTTGGTAATATTATATAGTATCGCCCCAAAAGAGTTTCATACTGGTAATTGTTACTATACTGCCAAATATTTTTTTTAATTAAAATCAAAGCGGTCAGGGGGCGTATTATTACCTTGCCTGGCAAGCTATCTTTTTGATAGCTATAACACTGTCTTGCTGAGCAATCGACATCCTCGGCAGTTTCGGTAAAGCTGAAAATGTCTCGGTCATGAATCGTTTATTTCTTCTTGGGTGACACTGAATATAGTCTGTAGATGATCACACTTACTTATGCATTTATTGCTTTATTTTGACTTTTGGTTCAGTAATGTTACATTTGTTACCGATTCTAAAATTCAATTTCGATATTTTGTCGATCTATAATTTAGGTAGATTTCGACGAACTTATGGAATTTATCCAGAGAACTGGAATTTGTATGTTGGATACCTTCCAAGGTTACAGTCGTCAAGAAATCTCCGGTTTTTCTTCCTTCGTTGAACGAGTTCAAAATACCATTTTACTCAATTTAAAACGCGTCCATGCAAACGTGAGTATATACTTGTTAGATTTGGTGATACATTAAGCCAAATTTATGAGCGAGGGTAGTGTCTATGGTACTTCTCCAGTGCTTATAGATTTGGAACATTTGTCATGCAAGTGAGTCAGTCTGCCCAAATACCAAACTATTATTACAGTATTATTTCCATGTATGAAAATTACGTATTTTCTGCTGCCCATTTCTACGTCCACTTCCAGATGGCAGGCGTCGCAACTAGACATCAGGTCTTGTAAAAGAGTGACATTATATTTATATATTTTGCAGCATGGAGATTATCAACGAACTGTAGGAATCAACACTGGACATATAGAAACTGTAGATTTCGATAATATGGTTTATGCCGATAAGAAATTTATTGAAGAGGTACAAGTATTTTTTTTTTACATCAAATATAAATATGACGCTTTGGTGCACAAAAATAAAAGAAAATATATTAAACGCTTGGACAACTGCTATTGTACACATTATATTCCCATCCAGGCGGCAAAAAATACTGCTGTTCATTCTTGGATTGTGTCCCTTTGTACAGCACAATCCTGTAAGTGACACGTCACGTCACGTTTGTGTTATCCTACATATTTAGGGCAAAGAACAATCAAGAATGACCAGGATACTGTTTGCGCTTGTTTCCCCTTGTTAGTCGAACCTGTAATGAATGTTTCTTTTTTAAATTATTTCAGAGGGGTTATAACGCCACAAAAGCTTTCCTGCAATATCACGTGATCATTAAAGATATGATCCCAGATGTAGAAATACGCAGAGACTCAAAACCGGAAGTAGGGAACCACATGACAGGATGCTGATATAAACTTCAAGTTGGATTTACTTGCTACATCATCTTCGATTCTCAAAGATCTCGAGTCAATCTCTTTCCCTACCCTTGACTTTGCTACGTACATACCTATTTCCTATTCATTTGGTTATCATTATTTCAAAACAGCGTGTAAATGGACACGTATTGTCACCTTCAAGGCCCTGCTTGGGCATTTTCTGGGGTGATACTATAGATATGGTGTTATTTGGACAGCTTTGATACATTCTCTAACAAGCACAGAGCTTGATTTTTGCATATTATTAATGGCCTTATCATTCTCTTTTTGATGATATATTACAATAATGAATGAATATTTTTTGAAAAAAAGAAAAGAAAATTTTCAACTCTGATCCTTACATCAAAAGTATTTACCCAACATCAATATGGTTTTCATAATAAGGATGTACTTAATTTTCTCTATGTGACATGGGTGGTTTGCTATTAAAATTCAATTAATTAATTTTGATTAAATTTTTAAAAAATCTAAAGTTTCTGGTTTTATTTTTGAATAATAATAGTGTGAAGTTGATTAATAGGTGTTAAGCGTGTTATACAACATTGATAACAGATCAAGCATAAACTCCATTCATTTCATTTTCTTTTGAAATTGTCTTTACTCCTTGTTACAAACTATTTGATATTGAAAATAAAATTTTTTACGTCATACGCTCACATTTTACCCGTGAACGCCCTAGAATTTAGAGTTTTTAAACCAATTTTTATTAAATTTTAATACTCTTTAATCCAGTGTAAATCAACTTGCATTGTTACTACAGACTGCAAATAGTTGATGATTATTTCCTTTCGACCACGAGTACCTAACGTCTGCCATATGCATATGTTTTTTTAAACAATATATATTCAAGAATTCCAAATATTACATACATATACATAAACATATGGTTTTGGAAACAAGCTTTAAAAGCTTACTAAATGAGGTTCTCTCAACTGTATCAAGGTTGTAAAAGGGCAGATACGATTCAGTATGTTTAAAGTGACCTCCGACACCTTGGCGATCACCAGTTGAGAAATAAAATGTGAATGACACATTTTTATCAATTCATAATGCAATATGCTGTAACTTATATTTATAATTTGAATAATATGGAATGAAATAGAAGACAAAATTGATAGTACATGTATATATTACGAATAAAGTCCTTTTTTTCTGTCACTTGATCCTGGAGATTCTCATTTTCGTCCTCATGCTCTTCATTTGTCTTGTCCTATAAAACATAAACAGATAAAAATCATATATTAGCCCTGATTATTTCAATTATTCAATTTGAATACGATTCGCAAATACAAATTGGATATGAAATATTTTTAAATATTGCAATGGCAATGGATTACAAACCCTTAAATTGAATTTGAGCTTCGCTAAAAAGTTACCCTTTTAGGGCAGGGCATACTTCTATGCTTATTTGGTTTATCTCTAAAAAATGATGTTACCAATAAACAAAAGACAAATAAGGCTCACCTTAGGAGTTGTTCCTTGTTGATATCATCAAACATCAGTTGATTCATCTACATATTTATCTTCTCCAGTACATCTTCTGGGCAAACTTCTTACATTAATGGGTTACCCCAGTTAGTTTTGGATTGTATAGATCTTTTCAATTTGGTCCACTGCAATCAATTGGAAATCATGTGAGCAAACTATTGTGCCATCAGTAATATGTTAAAACGAGCACACGTAGGCCTATGTCAGTATGTGTAAACAGCCTGCTGGTGCTATTTAAGTATAAAATTATGACAAATTGGCCCAAATGCAGTAGGGCACTTGTCTGTTGGACAGGGGTGGGGCTGTGTGATGTTGTATTTAGGAAATTACTTATGTAGATTGAAGATAATTAAAGAAAACTATTAAGTTGTCTAGGCTAGTAATGAACTAACATAGCTGCAATAGGCCTGTGCCATGGCTAAGAAAAGACACAAAGAAGGGACCAAGCCCAAGAGGATAAGTAAGACAGACCTACCCTACTAAGACTGATAAATGATTTGTTGTTGACAATCCAGGCCTACTTCTATCTACTCTACCTACACTGTAGGCTACTGTACTGAATCAAGAGGATTACACTTACCTTCCAATCACGAAATATCCTTTAACAAATCGCAGCTGTAGGAGAGTTGGTTAGGCTAGTAACTCAGTCATCTTTTACTTTTAATGACTCAGAGTAGGCTCTACTCACAGACTGACTTACCTGGCTGAAACTTGAACTAGTTGAAGCTTGACCATTCGTCCTGACAATTTTTTAGTCGTTAACAATCGAAAACCATTATAAAAGTGACCAAGCAATGTCATCAAGCTCTTCTTTTCACAGCTTCGTTAACGTGGCGTCGGCCATGTTTGTTTACAGCTGAACACGTTGCCCACTTAGCCTCGCTCTGAAGTCAGTGGGCGGAGATATGCATACGTTAGCCTCGTTGTGAAGTAAGTGGGCGGAGATATGCATACGTTTTGAGAAAGGAGTATTGGCCAAGTTTAAAATTCTTCAATTTTATGTTCATTCTAAGACGTAGTATCACTTTAAAATTTTATACGTCTGAATATATAATACATGCGTACATAATAATTATGGTCACAGGACGTGTCCATTTTGAAATAGTTATAACACATGGTTAAAAGGAAAAGAGTGCTGTATATATCAACTTCAGGTTTTATGGTAGGTCTATTATACTTCCGTTTTTAATTCTCTGTTAATTCTCAAGTTCTGGTTTGTCCGGTTTGTAGCCTAGTTTCTGCGTGGTTCTACTTCCGGGACCATCACTTTATTGATCACGTGATATTGAAGGAAAGCTTTCACGGCGTTATAACCCCTCTGAAACAAATTAAGCAACATTCATTAGGGGACCCCCTAAGAAGCACAAACAGTAGCATCCTTGGCGTCTTAATATAGTATAGTACATACATTAGCAGTAGATGTCCAAGCGTTTTAATACATTTGTTGAAAAGAATTTGAGGTTTATGGCAGGTTTCGTTTTCATTTATTAGTAATTACGATGGGCAACGACGCAGTGTGCAATGAAGTAAATATTCTTTTTGAGTTGTTAAGGGATATTAAACATGCAGAACATGTACTGATCATGTAAATGTCAAAAAAGATATTTGATTTCTTTGTGCACCAAAGCGTCACAAATTTTTTATATAAAAAAATACTTGTACCTCTTCGACAAATTTCTTATCGGCAAAAACCATATTACCGAAATCTACACTTTCTATATGTCCAGTGTTGATTCCTACAGTTCGTTGATAATCTCCATGCTGCAAAATATATGAATCCTCATGTCATCCATTTTCATCAGTTGATGTTTAGTGGATAGCTGGTGTTGAGATTACAGACTTGGAAGCACTGTTGAACGTAAACGTTCTCCCGAAAGATTTTGAAAATGTAACACTTGATTTGGTTCTTTCTGATACATATTTCTGAGCAAAAATTGTCGAGAAATCATATTTTGAAATATCTTAAAAATGAAATGAGGTACGGTACATTGTTGTTACAAACTTTTTTTTTTACCAACTCTTTCTGCTACTGCAGGTGTCCTGTATAGTCTGATCTACTGATGGATTCGATGACTTAATGGATTAAACCACCAAATCTAGCAAGTATATACTTACGTTTGCATGGACACGTTTTAAATTGAGTAAAATGGTATTTTGAACACGTTCAACGAAGGAAGAAAAACCGGAGATTTCTTGACGACTGTAACCTTGGAAGGTATCCAACATACAAATTCCAGTTCTCTGGATAAATTCCATAAGCTCACGGAAATCTACCTAAAATAGACAAGGACAAAATCTCGAAAATGAATACACAAATCAGCAACATATCTCTTTTCCATTGGCATTGCCAACACGGCAACACTTTAGGGGAATCGATATAACAAATAACTTGGTAGGCCTAAAGGAATTCGTCAACTATTAAACACTACGGGAGAGCCCGAATAACCATTCAGATATGCATTCCAAACACTTCAGGTTAATCCACATTGCTATTAAAATGGAATATACATTCATCAACGATCAAATACTTCTGGAGAGCCCAAATAGCTAATATGTTTACAGTTAGTCTTAGTCCATGTGTACAGTCAGTCTTGGTCTTTGTTTACAGTCAGTATGAATCTGTCCATGATGACAATCATTCTTAGTCTATGTTGACCGTTAGTCTAAGTCTATGTTGACCTTTAGTCTAAGTCTGTGTTGACCGTTAGTCTAAGTCTATGTTGACCATTAGTCTAAGTCTATGTTGACCATTAGTCTAAGTCTATGTTGACCGTTAGTCTAAGTCTATGTTGACCATTAGTCTAAGTCTATGTTGAAGGTCAGTCTAAGTCTATGTTGATCGTTAGTCTAAGTCTATGTTGACCGTTAGTCTAAGTCTATGTGTTCCAAACACAAAAAGTCTAAACCATGGCAAATCCCTGGGCATAACACGTACCTGTCCATCCTCATCTTTATCCAGCGACTCGAACGCCTCCTCGGCTGAAATCACCTCCCCAAACAGTATCTCACAATGTTTATCAGTAAAACTTTCTTTCTGAAGACACATGACATTATTAGGATGAGATTAAAAGCCCGAATGCACAGTGTACTAGTCAAATAGCACAAAGCAAAATTTGCTGATGTCAAATCGATAACTAACTACATATCTTGGGGAGGGGGTCTCATTTCAATAGATACCAGTTGCATCGGGCGATACAAGATAACACAAAATAATATATGACAACAAATATAACACAGTGGCTGGGCATCAATTAACAGTTATACAAAAGAATATACTGTATATTATGGTATATATAAACAAATTTGACAACAAAATGGCAACATCATAACAAAATAAAAAATAATACAAAACTTTTTTTTCTCTAAAACGCTTGTATATGCTGAACTATCGACTATTCGACAAATGCTTCATACGTTGGGAGTAAAAGCTTGCATAATCAACTATAATATATCAATAAAAAATCCACTTTTCTCTAACTTTGTTATTCTTTATTTTTCTTTAGGAAAACCTTGAAATCCAATTAAGTTTTCCGTTCTGTTGCTATCCGTAACAGCGCTAATTCTTATTGTCAAGTATTGATCTTATAAATCCATTTGATGTATTGTGTCACTATAGATTGAAAATCAACAAATTTCTACTGTTTTTGATTGCAATAAATCTATTAAAATACTATTCTCACGCCGTATCATCACACTGATGATGATAACGACACGCACCATATAGCATGGAAAATCAATTAATAGTCGTACAAAAAGCGTATATGGTATATAGAAACAAATTTCAAAACAAAAAGGTAACATCATTTCAGTATAGAAACATATAACTTACGTCTTCAAATACTAGTTTTAGTTCACCAAGGTCCAGACTGGCTTTATCAGCAATATTGTGCTTGTCTATAGTCTGAAAATATAAAACGAAAGTAAATGAAACGGAGTTTAACGTCTATAGCATGATTAGAGAAGAAAAAAGCATAACGAACCTTAAACGTATACGTAAACTGTTTTAGTTTTGGCGTTAAAAAATTAACGGGCGGATTTTTTTAAAGTTAAAACTAAATATTGGTGTATAGTTTTCACAAATTTAAGTAAATGTTTTCGATCTACAAAAAAGTGGAATGTCACTGACATCTACAGAGCAATCCGGTTTCTTTGCTTATCTACCTTAGAAAAGAGATATGCACTTGTTTGAATTCGTACGTGGTTACACTCCATTTTCCACACACTTTTCTGTTGCTTCTGTGGCTTTGGTAGTTTGAGTGATCATATGACTTTATTGTGAAAAAGATAAATGGATTTGAATCGCTGGAATTTAGCACCCAGCACTCAATAAAATTACGATTTTCAAAGCTTACCACAAGAAAAGCGTTTACAGCGCCCATAACACATGCATGGATTTTTTCAACTTGTTTCTTTTTCTTCTTTATATCTACGAGTTTTCTAGAAATATATTAAAGTGTGTGATATGTGGGGGCAAAGGATGAGGATGACTGAGATTGAGTTTTACGTCATTTTATTTCTCTAAAACGCTTGTATACGCTGAACTTTAAACTTTAATTTTCACCTAGGTGAGAATTATTTTCACCTAGGTGAGAATTAGGTGATAATTCCTGTAATTTTTTTCACCAAGGTGATAATCTAAGAATTTTGAAGTGAAAACTGTTTTTCGTCGTTCTTTACAAGATTCGTTGAATTATCACCTAGGTGGAAATTATTTTCACCTAGGTTTAATTCAAAATTGAAAGTGAAATATGTCGTATGTGAGCCACCGTAGTTTCTTTCAAATACCCCGTAATAACCAGTTAATTCGTTTTTCATTGAGGATATATGTTCACATCAATTATTTGACGAGTAAAATGATCGTGGATGGGATCAAACTGGTTTTTATCCGTCAATATGTTTCCTCCATAATGGTTATAGACAATATTTTTCAACAATTTAAGTCACATAGTTCAATAATACCGACTAATGTTTTGGTGAAGGTTTTATTTAATGTGCAGGATATTCAGCTAACAACGGAGATCGCAAATTAATTTCATTTCGTTCACCTGTATAGCTTGGTATCTTGACTGGGTTTAGCAGGAGTCAGAACACCGACTCGTTTATCTAACTCCGTTTTCATCAAATCTTGTTCATTGTCAGAGTACTGAAAGATAAAAATGTACAGGTTAATGGTCGAAAGCTTGTCTATGTGTTTAACAATGATATTGGGACGAGGACCGAAGCATTGATATGATAAATATATTGATTATTTGATGCCTACAATTCAGGTGGTTACCATTTAAAGTGTACCCAAAGCTATGGTAGGGCAAAAAATTCATAATTAAATTCAATGCGCATTTGTTTAAGTCAATTGTAATATGTTCAATGAAAAATGTTTCAAGTGAAGATTACATTTTTACATAATTAACTTTTCGCATGCATCGTCTAAGATGCTGACGCTTTGTGTCAATTCTCCTAAGACAATAGTTACATGCTTTTTGCACTAATAAAAAAATTCCTTATAATTAAATCAACTCGAATACATGTTTAAATATTTATGTAATATAACAATAACTTAAGGCACTAAATTGGCGCATAAATACAAAATATTTTAACATAACGTTAATGAACTGATACTAACAATAGAGAAGTCCCAGAGAACAACCAATCAGCAATAATTAGGTCACCTATTTATAGTCTACATGAAAGTTGACGGAGCGACCAATTTGGAAGTTCAATTGTTCAAAGACGAGTTCTAACTAAGTCCAGAATTCATGATATTGTTGGAATTTGGAGTGTGCACATTTGAGAGAATTTAGAAAATACCTTTACTTTACCGTGATATTGTGTCGATTTCTGCTCTGTTGACGTTCGAAGGAACGATATCGACGCCATGTAGTGGCCACGTCAATCAAACTCAATGATAAAAGTAGTCCGTTAAGGGGCGGAGCTTATATTTTCATTCCGTTTACACAGATACATTTGACCGCTGTTATCCAATCAAATTATGTGATACCGTGTAAACGGAATCGTGATTTAATTATTAAATAATAATGAAAAGAACACAAAAAGGTAGTGATGAAACATAATAAAAATAACAATTGGCATTTCATCTTATCTTTAGGTATTTATACATTTCGAAAAAGACGAAGGACATGACACGAAACGACTTTAGTTTTACACTTGCCAGGTAACAAATGTACCATTCATCTTCTCTTTAGTCATTTCGCTTTTGACATATCTTTTTTACGACCATCACTTTCCTGTCAAAAAATATTTGCTTGATTGATCAAAAAGTTAAATTATTACTCCCAAACAAGGGCAGGTAACTCACAATGTAACATTCTGAATGTTTACATTGGTTACTTTTACATGTCGAAATGGAACAAAATCGAAATAATTTTTAATGAAATGAAGAAAATGATTCTCTATTAGCACTGTAATTTAGGTGGAAATTCAAGTTTTTAATTAAAAATTCTAGAATTATCACCCGGGTGGAAATTCAAGTTTTTAATAAAATATTCTAGAATTATCACCCGGGTGGAAATTCAAGTTTTTAATTATAAATTCTAGAATTATCACCTGGGTGAAAATCAATTTTCATCAATTTTCACCGGGGTGGAAATTCAAGTTTTCAATTAAAAATTCTAGAATTATCACCCGGGTGGAAATTCAGGTTTTTAATTGAAAATTCTAGAATTATCACCAGGGTGGAAAGTCAAGTTTTTAATAAAATATTCTAGAATTATCACTCGGGTGAAAATACAAGTTTTAAATTCAAAATTATGTTTTATAATTATATTCCAGTTTTTTAATAAAAAAAAAAAAAAAAAAAAAATGATGTCGTATATGAACCACCGTAATAACCTCTCGGCTGTTGTATTTTAACTTGCAATAACCCTTGTTTTTTATGACATGGAATGTAACGTTAAATTTAATAGTTAGTTATTTTGTGTACATGTATTTTTCAGTATCAATTACTAAGCTATGGAATAAACGATGTGGATAGTCCATTATCATTACATTTGAAAAGCGTGGAAGTGCTTATAGTACTGAACAAATACCAGATGAACACATATTTCTAATCAATAACATTTTATGCACTGCAATAACTGTCATTGGATGTCATCATGAAGGCATGGAAGACTCACTCTCCTGTCAATTCTGCGACAAGGATGGTCACTTCACATCTTTCTATGAGTCCATAGTCAACGGCTCGGGGTTGTGGGTAGTCCGGAACATCCAGTCCATGCAAATGAACCGAAGCCGAGATTCAATTTAACGACTCGTAACACTTCAGGACCTTAAGATGAAAAGGTATATAGTCGTCTAAATATTACGTAGCCAGAAAACAGAGCTCTAAGTTTTCCGTGTTACTTTCCAGAATAAAAATTCGACTCACAGGTCAACAACAATTGAATTGATAGTGCATTGAATTTAATTATGACTGGTTTGCCTTTCCATAGAAAGCCCTGCGATAAAATAAATAACTGACTTTAAAGTAATTGGTGTTTCTAATGAATTATCATGTATTCTTAATCATATCATTATGTTCTTATTGCATACATTTAAGAGTTTTAATCAATCATAAATGTCCATGTATGTACAGTCTGGATAAACAAAAACAAATTAGAATACCTCTTCTTTCTATTCATATAAGTATTAGCATTTTCATTTTCATAAATGAAAATAGGGAACCCATCTTTAAAGACAACAAGGTTTTTGCCTCCTAGAAAAAAGGCCCTAGCTACGGCAATGCACCTGTTGAGAGTGGTTTAATTTCTGTAACCTTGGTAAGTTGAAGTATCAAGCTTTGGGGATATAGCCATATTTTACAAGGCTACTACCTTTAGATTCTCTAGAGTGTGTCTATCCGCTTGTATTTCAAACTTCTTTGTATCTATCAAAAGGTGTCAAAAATAGTATGTGTAAAAAACCTGGGTCATGAGAAATTTCAAATTTTTCAGATTAGTTCAGAAGATACTAGTAGTAAACAACATACCAATTGAAATCCGAGAGTTTTTTCATTAAAGCCTCCAAATCGGACAGCCGGATCATACAGATTCGTTAGGTTGGATAATGGAGTAAATTTTGTCAGAAAACTGTCATCAGGCTTCAATGATAAATACCAACCTAAAAAATACAAATAGTTGACTTCATGAAATAAATCGTTCTACTGTTATGTAGCTTATTGGTCTAATGAAAAACAACGTTTCTGTTCTGTATCTTATTGGGTTTATTGAATAAAAGACCTCCCACTATAACGTACTACATTACGTTTATGAAATTAAACGCCCAACATGTTTTGTGGGGTTTTAATTCTTGCTATTCTAAATCTTTTTATATCAGAAAATATGATTTAAAGTGTTAACTCACCATCAAAACAGTGTATAGGGTAATTGCACAGCAAACCACCGTCCACATAAACATCCATTGATCCAAACAAGGTCTCTTTAGACGCTTTGAAATATCCTAGAATACCACAATATCAAAATTACTAAATATGGTATCATGAGCAAAAGTTTGGGAATGGAGTATCGTGGGGGTGCTTGCCTTTGAAATCAACTAGAAGGATAGAAAGACATTTTTGGGGAGGAGGTTTTTGGAAAAGCACTGCGGGAGATGGGAGTGGTTGCATTAATTTCTACTTGTAAAAGTTGTCAAACTGGAGATCCATAAAGATAAAACTTGTTCTCACTTTGTCAAAACTAAAGATCCATATAGATAAAACCTGTTCTCACTTTGCAAAACTAAAGATCCATATAGATAAAACCTGTTCTCACTTTGTCAAAACTAAAGATCTATAAAGATAAAACTTGTTCTCACTTTGTCAAAACTAAAGATCCATATAGATAAAACCTGTTCTCACTTTGTCAAAACTAAAGATCCATATAGATAAAACTTGTTCTCACTTTGTCAAAACTAAAGATCAATAAAGATAAAACTTGTTCTCACTTTGTCAAAACTAGAGATCAATAAAGATATAACTTGTTCTCACTTTGTCAAAACTAAAGATCCATATAGATAAAACTTTGACCACTTTGTCAAAACTAGAGATCTATTAAAATAAAACTTGTTCTCACTTTGTCAAAACTAAAGATCTATAAAGATAAAACTTGTTCTCACTTTGTCAAAACTAGAGATCTATAAAGATATAACTTGGTCTCACTTTGTCAAAACTAAAGATCCATATAGATAAAACTTGTTCTCACTTGAGGTAAAAACTAGTGATCCATTAAGATAAAACTTGTTCTCACTTTGTCAAAACTAGATATCTATAAAGATAAAACTTGTTCTCACTTTGTCAAAACTCAAAACTAAAGATCTATAAAGATAAAACTTGTTCTCACTTTGTCAAAACTAGAGATCTATAAAGATAAAACTTGTTCTCACTTTGTCAAAACCAAAGATCTATATAGATAAAACTTGTTCTCACTTTGTCAAAACTAGAGATCAATAAAGATATAACTTGTTCTCACTTTGTCAAAACTAAAGATCCATACAGATAAAACTTTGACCCACTTTGTCAAAACTAGAGATCTATAAAGATAAAACTTGGTCCCACTTAGTCAAAACTAGAGATCTATTAAGATAAAACCTGTTCTCACTTTGTCAAAACTATAGATCTATAAAGATAAAACTTGATCCCACTTAGTCAAGCTAGAAATCTATAAAGATATAACTTGGTCTCACTTTGTCAAAACTATAGATCTATAAAGATAAAACTTGGTCCCACTTAGTCAAAACTAGAGATCTATTAAGATAAAACCTGTTCTCACTTTGTCAAAACTATAGATCTATAAAGATAAAACTTGGCCCCACTTAGTCAAAACTAGAGATCTATAAAGATAAAACCTGTTCTCACTTTGTCAAAACTATAGATCTATAAAGATAAAACTTGGTCCCACTTAGTCAAACTAGAAATCTATAAAGATATAACTTGGTCTCACTTTGTCAAAACTATAGATCTATAAAGATAAAACTTGGTCCCACTTAGTCAAAACTAGAGATCTATAAAGATAAAACCTGTTCTCACTTTGTCAAAACTATAGATCTATAAAGATAAAACTTGGTCCCACTTAGTCAAACTAGAAATCTATAAAGATATAACTTGGTCCCACTTTGTCAAAACTAAATATCCATATAGATAAAACTTGTTCTCACTTTGTCTAAACTAAAGATCCATATAGATAAAACCTGGCCTCACTTGAGGTCAAAACGGACAAATACTGGTAAAACGGACATAATTTTGGTCAAATCGGACTTAACCTGAGGTGTAAAAAATAAAAATTGACCACAAAGATGAAAAGAGCCTACAGTTAAAGAACCTAAAGGCGGGAAAGGAGGTAGGTGATTAACGTACCTGGTATGGACATCGACATAACCACAGCACGTCTGATTGGAAGATGGGGCGTGGTCTTCACGTGACAGAATATGACATCCATTCTGTTGACGTTGGTAACGCAGATACACAGCTCTATACCTTTCTTCTTGTATAACTAATAAAATAAAATACAAAATAGATTTATAACAGAATAAATGATTAGTAAGTCAACTGTTTATACCTGGGCAGTCATCATTCAAAAGATGATTTTTTTAATCTGTATATGCGGATCAGAGTCTTAAGGCCTAATTATACTGAGCGCGACCGCGACCGCGAACGCGACCATTGCGACTTTTCGCGCGACCTTCCGCACGGATCATCGTTCGTATTGAAAGCGGCGCTATGCGCGTAAATTCGCTGATGAAACGAACTCAGAGCTAACTGGCAGACAGGTATGAACTTTGACCTCACACTCTGATTGGCTAATGTAAATAGTTCACGCGATCTTTTCCCAAAAATTCTCCCAGAAATTCGGCCACATTCGCGTTCGCCCCTAGTATAAACGACCTCATACAAAATCAGGTTAAGCAATTCGATGCGAACGCAACGTTCGCGTAGTCGTTCGCGGTAGTAGTAGCGCTCAGTATAAACGGACCTTATAGCTTACGTTCACACCATTCCGATTTTCTAATCTTTGTATAACAGAGACTTACAGTTTCTATTTTACTATTCTGATTTTCTGATACGGCTTCTTTTTATACCTTTTGGATTTTCTGGTCTTTGCATTATGTATCAAGGAGCAATTACAGCTTCTATTTAACATGATGATATTTTAGTCGTTGTATATCAGGGATACTTACAGCTTCTATTTTCATCATTCCTATGTATGTGTATCATGGACACCAACGGTGCATATCTTTGCACCATTCCACTCCACATCTCAAATTAAGCTACAATGGGCCGGATATTATGGCATCTTAACATCGTTTAAATCAGTAATGCATTCAATAATCACACAGTTAAAACCATTTGTGGTTTTTCAACTGAAAATGTCATGCCATGTAACCCCATAATCTAACTTCTGTTCATCAAGTTTGTCAAATATTATAAGGTCACCATTTAAAGAAGCTGTCCTGATGATGATTGTTTATCTGAATCACTTTTCGCCAGCTGAGTTGGGTTATAATTAAAAAGATCTACAAAGATGGAGAACGTAAAACTCCACTTCAATTGACTATAGTTACCTGTTTGAAAGTGATGTCTGCATCACCGACCTTCTTTTCAATGTGATTTCCCATTTCACTATACATCTTACTTGTCGGTTTCCATCCAAAATAATTAATCATATTAGGCACAAGGTTCAGAACGCCCCATGGGTTGTCTGAAATTCACAAATACCCCTTTAACACTAGGCCCCGATAAAGAGAGCCTGGCCTGGATCGGTGCCTGGCTCCGATCAAAACGTCTGTTTACACTCTCTAATTAAAAAGATTACAAAAGGTCCACGGAGAGTCAAAATGGCGGACAATAACAATAATTTTCGATTGATTCTGGGTATTATGTTCAATAAAACCAGAAAATATCTCGATATTTTTTTTTTATTTTTTCTATTTCTCCTGGCACTGTTTACCAGTCCTGCGAGGGTAACCTTTTTCGGCCAGAAGATCCGAGAGATTATCATACACCTTGTGGTTATGATGAATACCAAGTCCAACTGGGACTGTATTCGTTCATCTCCTCACAAGGTGATGAAATCTATCGTTTCTTCTGTCGTCCACCTTTTACCTCTGTCGGAGGACATTTTATATATTTGTAGATTTATAATGGCCGCCGATACGGAAGTTGTAAACCCTACACATGCGCAGAAGAATTTTAAACGGAGCCAGGCACGCATTCGTTTTACACTAGTAAAAAAGGGGTAAAAGACATTAAAGTGACAGTATGCGCCGATTTACTTCATTTTTATCAATTCTTTGTAATTCCTTGTTCATCAAACAAGGCCAGCGTCAACAAAACCTGTAGATTAGTTGGAATTATACTTCTGGCGCCGCCATCCGCCGTAATACTCTAGCAAACGATAAGCTGACGATTGACAACAGATCTTCCCGCGTCATTGTCCCAGTGTAAACACGCATTTCCAAGATTCAATTGTCTGTGTAGCTTAATAGTTTAATAGGTAAGTAGTCAAATAGCTTCTTGTGATTGGTTGAAACGCCGGCGTATGCAAATTAATGTCGTAAAAGTTCAAAAGTAAACACGCGCGCATAGACGCTCAAGTGGGCCGACCTATTTTCGTCGTGCAGCTACAAACTAGAATCGACTAGAGAGGTGCATGCAAGCCACATTTTTTGATTTTCATCTACTAGTGCGAGAGCATGAAATTGCAGATACCAAATGTTTCATCAGTTACGCTCGCTTTTCACCCGCAATTCTCCTCAAAGAGGTTCTGCAGCTCGCTGGACCAATTATTCAACTCCCCCATCGGATTTTCAATCTCACTGATCAGCCCCTCATCTAAATTTTCAACATTTTTAATATCTATCGTACTGACCCAAATGACAACCTGTCTGTGCTGTGCTGTTGTGTTGTGAATTTTTCGGCATTGTCGGCGTATGTAAATTCACGTATTTAATGTTCAACACAGTTGAACTCTGGTAAATGTTACGCCAACTTGCACCGGTATATGGCGAATACTCTCTGACGTGGATAGTATAAACCATTGCGCTGATGAACGCTAGCAACCACCGACTGCAAGCGTATGGTAGCATATTATGGCGGTTGACGGCGTCAGATGTATAAATCCAGCTTAGTTTTGGAAATTAACGGCAGGATATTTTTAGTTATAACTACAGATAAGGGGTTTTTGACTAAAATTGGAATTTGAGTATGAAAATCATGTTTAAAGGGGCATTCCGCTATTTTTGTAGGTTAAAATTATTTTTTTTTTGCTTAAATTAAAGCCAGTTTTAAAAAGTTGACGTTTTTGGAAGCTGTTAAAAAACTAATTTACGGATTTAAGTAAAATAAGGGCTTAATTTTAGAGAAATATATCTCCGATGTCTTTTAAACGTTTTAACTAATAATATGGAGCCATTATAGCTAAACACCAAAACAAGGCCAAACTGCTTAATTAACAAATAGTACTCTTCGTTTTTAATTTTTTTTATTTTTTTACAAAAAAGTGGTATGTCCCTTTAACATTTACTTTAAAATGAAAGCTGTGTAAGTATTAGTGAATAATTTTTATACATGATTGGAGATGTAGATCAGTTTAGCCGATAAATATGCCCTTACATACAGCTATTCACAGAACTATTAAAGATCGCTCTATTTCATTGGAATAATTAGATGATACCAAGTTAATTATGGACAGGTATTGATTTAAAAGGCAGGTGTACTGGAGATCAGATACACTAACGCTGTGATACATATTCCTATCTTATAACTGGGAGCCGCGGTGGCTCAGTGAGTTAGACGCTTGCTCGCTAACCTGAAGGTCCAGGGTTCAATCCCGGCATAGGTCGAGATAATACCTTCAGATTTTTCAACTCGGTTTCCCAACTGTCAGTGATGCAGGTAAGAGGAACTGACATGGATAAAGCGTCTAGTCGTTCGGATGGGACAATAAACCGAGGCCCCGTGTGCTACAGGCTGTGCACGTTAAAGATCCCTCGACAGTTGGAAATCGAAAAAGAGCGGGCTAAAGCCGCTGTCCTGGCAAAATTTCCCTCGTGGCACCCTGCATGGCGTTGCGCGTCTTCATTAGCCCACAAGGTGCAGAAGAGTATTCATTTCATTTCATTTTCTATCTTATAACTACAGTAGGTCTTTTCAGTTTTTTCAGTTAATACGCATAACTGTCAAAAATATATCAATAGCTAGCTACAGATCCGACGTTACATAATGTACAACTGAGAATGAAATAAACCGTAGTATGACGTGGATGATAGGATTTGCTTTATATTCCATAAGCAATAGAAAATATAGATTGTAAGATTTTCAGAATCCGCGGTCGGCGAAAACAAAGTTGTCAATTTGTGCAGCAAGATTGGTAATATCGTGGTAAGATTTTCTGCTGCAACACACGACATCCATGTAATTTTGCTGAAATTCGAACGTAAATTTGGCGGCTTTATAGTCTAGGAACGCTGAAATTCGTACCGGACATATCTTTTAACACCATTTTCGAACATCCAAACACGCAATGGAACATAGTTCAAAAGCAACTTAACAAAGAATAGATCGGGGCCGGGCGATCATAGCGTCTATAATTATCAGAGGCTGGTATAGAGGCAGATGTTTCGGTCTAGCTGCTAGTATGTCTTATTTGAGAAGAAGTGATAGCGACAAAAGGAATTGACAAAATAATTTACAATTTGTTACTGATGAGACGTATTTTGGTTCCATGAGGTTGGAGATCTCTTCGGTTCCATACCCCACGGCGAGATAGCAGGAGCACATTGCCCCTGAACTACTTCCGGCAAACCTCTTGATTTTCTTCAACATTCCAATTTCTTCCATATACTACAAAAATAGGAAACGTTCAACACAACTAAGACTCTTTGTTCTGGCATATATGCCAATATGAAACACTGTACAACACTGTAAAACGCAATTGCGTTTCATTATTATTTATTCTCTATTGTTTATAAGACATATAGAAGTAGGAAGATTACAATAAAACACTAAGACATATGGATATACTACTTCTAGTTTTATTACATACTACGTTTCGAAACACATACAGGTAACGTTATCAAGTAAAATGATTAACTCTTGGTCAATTTGTTGCTTGTTGTACCCTTTGTTGTCATATACTTATCCTTAACAAGTGATTCTTTGTTGTTATAATTTGTTCTTTTATCTTCCCAATTTCTTCTGAGATCTCCTTATAAATTGGATTGTTTTTTGTTGTTAATCAAACGACTACCATTCGACTACCAATCAACAAGAAATACCATGATCAGAACGAGTTTGGAGGAATGAAAGAGATCGAGTAACTCACGCCACACCATTCAGGGCCGAGTTTCATCGCCATGTCATTCGACCCGATCAGATCTAACGAAGAATCAACGACCAAACCAACAACACAGAATCATCCAATTTGATCCAATCCAACTACTACGACTACAAACAACTACCTAGTTTGCGATATCAGCATCCCGCTGGAAGCGAACGTTAACTTGTCATCTATCAACCAACCAGTTGTTAATCATTTTACTTGATAACGTTACCTGTATGTGTTTCGAAACGTAGATTGGATATTGCCCGTCTTCATTTTAACTCAGTTTTCGACAAGATAAGCAGGTAATATGGACGTTTGGCTTCTTTTCTTTTCTGAAATGCGTGTCGAGTTGACAGAAATGAATATTAAATAAACATTACGTTATCAGCTACCTGACTGAAAGAAATGACGAGTTGACCGCTTTAGGACATAAATATGTGAACTCTCTGAAAGGTGGTTTGACAAAACGCAATAGCAATCGTAGAAACGCCTGACAATAACTTACCCTTAAAGCCCCCACGTAAGCGGCACCCTTACTTCCACCGCCCTCAAAAACCAAGTTTTCAAAAGAAAAGTTATAATCCTTGGGGTCAATCTTCATGGCTTCCAAATCTTTTTGGGATAAAGACTGGCATTCTTCAACGACAGGGATACCGCTAAGAGAATTCTGGCTTTCGATTAGAGTCATTCGTCTTTGCATATCCTGTTCAGTCTTTGAAGGTTGTACACTTGCTCCATTTCCCATGTTAGTTCCTAAAATGGAAAAAAAATATGACCCAAACCTTTCAAGTAGGCTATATATCGGTGTCTTGAATTCCCCACCGTCCCGCTAGGTCATTTGAGACTTGATATTCGCAAATTGAAAAGCACGTTTTTCGGATGCAGACTGCATTAAAAGATGGAATGTTTTTATTGTGGAGGATGCAAGACACTGGCTATTTATGTTTGCGGGATGCTTCTTACTGGTATCAAGTTGGACACAATGACATCGGGTGTTTGGAATTATGGCAGTTCGTGTCTCCGGTGATGCTAGAGATCAAAGCTTGCTAGAAATTCCGGACACCTGATAACAATTTGCCAAATTTCTCGCCAAGAACTGACTTCTCACCATTTCAATTTGTTTTTATCACATGAATTGTATCAATCAATCAAAGTTCAGTGCCGATACGTTCATGCTTATTCGAAAGTTACGCTGTTTACGCCGACAAGACCAAAGTTTGTCAAAATAGTAGTCATTGTAGAGCATCCATATGGTCTGATATCTATGAAAGTGCAAAATATAATGTCCGACTTGGTATCCGGTTCAGTATTGTCGATACTGTAGGTAAGAGAACCCATACCTATTTAATCCTTAAGCGACATTTAGGTTTCGGGGAAGGGAGGGTTTGATTCTCCCAAATGTACAGGCCTAGGGTGGAGCAGACACTTTATTTAGAAATTAGCAATGGTGTACGATGTTTATGACATCGTTGCTTTTACATCACGATATTCTCGTCATTAATTATTTTTTACAAATTTTCCTTTTTTACCCCTAGCATTGGAAACGTCCACGTCTAGAAATTGGTCGAATTCATATTAATTACAGTATAAGGTGTAAATAGACAATGTTCTCGGTGTCCGTGCGGGATTGTATCAATAAATCCTCGTCGAACGCTCATCAGACATCGTACTTTGTCTATTCTCAACTTTAAACAAGAATTTATTTTAGATTTACCTTTTACACGGACACAGAATATACAAATACTGATCGAAAGTCCGACAAAAAATCTTTGAATCCTTCACTAGTACAACAGCGACCACAGTTTTTAAAAGCAAAACGTATACTTGAAAGTATGTTCTTTCAACTGGTAAAGCGGAAAAATAAAGTACTGTACATCTACAATACCTGCGCAGTATTCATTATTTTTTTTTCTGCATCAATGAAAGTAGGCATCAGCAGCTTGTGTACAGAAAAACAAACCACGACCAAGGTATAAATATCCGTTGCCGATTTCAATTGTGACCGAATTGGTTTTTAATTTTTATTGTACTACTCACTTTTTGAGAAGTCAAACCTTTTCTGTCTAGATTTTAAATGACATATTATACAGTAACCGCCACCCCACCGCCCTCCCCCCTCACAAAAAACGCGCTTCTTGTTCAATGACATCCCTTCTAAACCACACGATAGAAAAGTCTGGACCAAATTACTATAATTATAATCAACAGAAAGAAGCGTCACTCTCTCTAAGCCGACATCTAAATATTGTATATGACTGGAATTTTCAAAAAATTCAACAATTTTGGCTTTGCAAAAAAACAGTGTCGTCCGCAAATATGAGTATGTATAAATTGTATTAACTGTTGAATCTGAATATATTCGAAGAAAAACCAGTGACGTAACTCGTAAAGTCATTTAACATCATACACGAATAACAACGGCGACAACGGTGCACCTTGTTTTACCCCCTGTTAACTGTTGAAGAAACCAGAGTTGCTATGCCTGATGCATATTTTTACAGCTGAATAAAAAGAACGAATGCTGCTTTTATTTTTGTACTAATCCCGATTCCTATCGATGTTGTCGAAGCGTATTTTTTGCAGGTCAATGAAGGCACATAATAATTTTCCGTTAAAGATGTGTAAAGGTGAGATGTCACGTGAACTTTCGATGTGGAATTATTGATAAAATAGAAGTAGCCAAACGCTTAAAGATTGGCTTTCTTATTTTCTAGTGTCGAATTAAGCATACTATTTGATTAATTGGTGTTTCTAATGAATTATCATGTATTCTTAATCATATCATTATGTTCTTAATGCATATAAATAAGAGTTTAAACCAACCATAAATATCCATGTATGTAGAGTCTGGATAAACAAAAAAAAAGACTTTTTGATCTTTCTTGATCTTTCTTCATTGGAATTCTGCTGACAATTCTCTAATTTTGAGTTAAATTATGGACATGGGAGATAAACTGATATTTTTCCAAGTCATTAGAACACCTCTACTTTCTATTGATATAAGTATTAGCATTTTCATTTTCAAAAATAAAAATACGGGAACCCATCTTTAAGACGGAGAAGATTACACCATGTAAAATAAAGTTGATATGCAATTGCGTATGTAGGCGGTACGTTTATTCTGGGCCACCCGATATAATAGCAATAGTAAGATCAAGTCAATATGTCACTAAAAAAGCTATATAATATTATGTATTGATATTTATACCATACCATATATGTATACTACAAAATATGTAATAGTATATGCTATTAATTGATATGTTTGTGCATACTAATGTGTTGCCAACTGTGAAACTAAGATTACATAAATAATACTATAAAAATTAGTATAATATGATAATAATAATGATAATGATAATGATAATAATAATATATCTCCCTACAGTTTTGCTTTTATCATCAAAAGCGCTAAAAGAAAAAAAATATCGAATGAATATGTGGTATTATGTACTCGAAAATGGTAAATTCGTCCAACTGAGAATGAAATTAAACGTAGTATGACGTGAATGATAGGATTTGGCTTATATTCCATAAGCAATTTGAAACTATAGATTGTCAGATTTTCAGAATCCGCGGTCGGCGAAACTTGTAAATAAGTAATGCAAGATTGATGATATCGAGGTAAGATTTTCTGCTGCAACACACGACATCCATGTCATTTCGCTGAAATTCGAACGTCCAATTGGCGGCTTAATAGTCTAGGAACGCTGAAATTCGTGCCGGACATATCTTTTAACACCTTTTCGAACACCCAAACACGCAATGAAAAGCAATTAACTTCTACAGCAACTTAACTAAGAATAGATCGGGGCCGGCGGTCAAAATTTGTCCGATTTTTGGCCTATTTTCGGATTTTGAAGGACTTTTTAAAACCGCAACTTTTTAAAACCGCAATCAGGCTGCCCACCCTGCAAAGTGCAACTGGCTGGCCTGCAATGGCGGTTTTAAAAAGTCCTTCAAAAACAGAAAATAG
>NW_008710566.1:1281538-1290105 GCF_000327385.1 Lottia gigantea
TAGGCTAAAATCGGACAAATTTTGATCGTTTTGGTCAGGAAATTTTTGAAATTTCGACCCCAAATTTTTTCTCTTTTTTGGCTTAAATCGATTTTGGGGGACCGGGGAA
Organism: Lottia gigantea; assembly: GCF_000327385.1. Taxonomy (NCBI): domain Eukaryota; kingdom Metazoa; phylum Mollusca; class Gastropoda; family Lottiidae; genus Lottia; species Lottia gigantea. The sequence goes on from NW_008710566.1 coordinate 1,281,648, forward strand.
CGTCAAAGTTGTTTCCTGCAATTTGGCGAAAAACTAGAGGCAAAAATCCGGTCTATTTTCAGTAGTATATGTATTTATATATTGAACGCACATAGGCATAAAACGTTCCATTTCATTCCACGTATTTATGCCTAAGTGCGTTCAATATATAAAGACCCATCTATTTCCATCATAATTTACACATATATATCCCTTATATTTCACCATTACCTTCAAATCACATATTACCCCTCCCGCTATTTTTACATGATTTATTTATCTTAGAAAACCGTTGTGGTCTGGTTTTATCAAGCTTGACAGACTTAGTTTCCCCTTTAACCATGTTATATAATTACATTATTAAAAATTCATAATAGCTTCTGAAATGCATTAGTCAATTGGTGTAGTACTAAACTTGTATAAGTCAAAATCAATATACGCATATTCGAAGTATTTTATTACAGATCAATATATTATGAACCTTACACACCATAATTTAGTTATTGTAAACGTAATTTCATAGTATAACCTGAATATTCGTGGAAACTGGCTGGCCTGCAATGGCGGTTTTAAAAAGTCCTTCAAAACCCGAAAATAGGCTAAAAATCGGACAAATTTTGATCGTTTTGGTCAGGAAATTTTTGAAATTTCGACCCCAATTTTTTTTTCTCTTTTTTGGCTTAAATCGATTTTGGGGGACCGGGGAACGTCAAAGTTGTTTCCTGCAATTTGGCGAAACTCTAGAGGCAAAAATCCGGTCTATTTTCAGTAGTATATGTATTTATATATTGAACGCACATAGGCATAAAACGTTCCATTTCATTCCACGTATTTATGCCTAAGTGCGTTCAATATATAAAGACCCATCTATTTCCATCATAATTTACACATATATATCCCTTATATTTCACCATTACCTTCAAATCACATATTACCCCTCCCGCTATTTTTACATGATTTATTTATCTTAGAAAACCGTTGTGGTCTGGTTTTATCAAGCTTGACAGACTTAGTTTCCCCTTTAACCATGTTATATAATTACATTATTAAAAATTCATAATAGCTTCTGAAATGCATTAGTCAATTGGTGTAGTACTAAACTTGTATAAGTCAAAATCAATATACGCATATTCGAAGTATTTTATTACAGATCAATATATTATGAACCTTACACACCATAATTTAGTTATTGTAAACGTAATTTCATAGTATAACCTGAATATTCGTGGAAACTTATTCTGCGTCGGATTGAAAGTTTATATTGATTACTAAGAGCATATCTAATGTGAAGTCAATTTTAACTACAGGCAAATAGAACAAGTTATTGTTTATCTAGTTTCTAAAATGAGGGAATCAACAAGCCATTTCTAGGAATCTAATCAAATATATAACGTGTTAACATTGAGTTTGAAGCTTTATTTGAGACATTAGTCTAACACAAAATTACAGGTGAAATATGTCAGAGGAAAGAATGTCAGTAAGCTCTCAAACTTCAGACGCAGGTATGTACATTTTAGAGTCGTTTTAAAATGTAATTATCTGTCTTTTATAGACGGGTGGCGTACAAACGGGTGCTGAATAGTTTCCCTCGTTAAAACAAATTTTTTTTTTTCAGTTCAAGATGATGTCAATCCGATTTATCTAAGTGCAATAGATTTTATTCACATACAACGTCTAATTATCGATTGTTGTTTCAACAGCATAGAGTTTCTTATACAGAACATTATGGTTATTGAATCAATGTTTATTCCTCCTTCACTACTCGTTGCTAAGGGGTGATCTTTTAAAATCGCCGCCTAACAACCAATGTGTTTGTTAGTTACATTCTCGGTATGTCTGACAATACAATGGATTATTGATTTTACCCTGAGTGAATACCAACTCTTTTGGTGTATTTCTATTTTAAATTGTTAATAGAATGTAACATGTTGAGTTTATTCTTACTTCACCACACGTTGCTAAGATCAGTACATAGTAACAAATGTGTTTATATGATACTTCAACTTGAGGGATATAGTATTGTGAAAGTTGTTACCTCCCTTTAATTGTTGTAGATTATACAGGGCAATAGCTAACACATTGTTGAACTTATTTATATGTATTATTTCCCTATAATTGTTATTTTGTTTTAATAAAAATTACTTACTTACAAAAAAGTGTCTTTATTAAACATCCACACTCCGCTGTATTAAAAATTACCTTAAAATATTAAATTAGTTTTAAATTAGCGATGGGTTAAAAATTTAAAATTTTCCCCCTAGAAATGGCAGATAGAAAACTAGATCCAATCTTTAAATTACTGTATATATTTTCCAATATATTTTTTAATTTTATATAAGCGATTAACTCTGCTGTTTTCGTAGTTAATTTCTAATTCTTTAGTTTCTACATTTTCTGTACCATTGATAAACTGAAGAACTTTACGAGCGGTGAATTGACGATGAGATGATTGTGAGTTTTGTGTGAAGAATATTGAATCAACTTTTACCTGCATTAGAATTTTTCCTCGAAAAAAAAATGTGATGGATGATTATATCCACCATCAAAAATTTGTAGGGGATAACCAATATCTGTAACAGAAAATGCTCTTATATTTGCTGTAAATCCATATTTTTTCAATTCATACTCTTTTGATTTGTCAATATTAGTAGTAATAGAAGCATCTTTATCTATCAAATTTACAAATGGAAGATTGAAATAATATGATTTATTTTCTTCCTTGAGATTCTTTTCTAATGCGGCTATATTTTTTTCCTGTTTTAAAACTTCGTTATTAATAGTGGTTATCTGTTGTTGAATAACACTATCATCAATATTTTGTATTTGTTGTTGAATATAGGTGTTGATTTCGCTATCATCAATATTTTGTATTTGTTGTTGAATATAGGATTTAATTTCACTATCATCAATATTTTGTATTTGTTGTTGAATATAGGTGTTGATTTCGCTATCATCAATGTTCTGTATTTGTTGCTGAATATAGGTTTTAATTTCACTATCATCAATATTTTGTATTTGTTGTTGAATATAGGTTTTAATTTCACTATCATCAATGTTTTGTATTTGTTGATGAATATAGGTTTTAATTTCACTATCATCAATGTTCTGTATTTGTTGATGAATATAGGTTTTGATTTCGCTATCATCAATGTTTTGTATTTGTTGCTGAATATAGGTTTTAATTTCACTATCATCAATGTTTTGTATTTGTTGTTGAATATAGGTGTTGATTTCGCTATCATCAATGTTTTGTATTTGTTGTTGAATATAGGATTTAATTTCGCTATCATCAATATTTTGTATTTGTTGTTTAATATTTGTTAGTTCTTTTTGTAATTCACGGTTAAGTTTAGTTTCCAGATCATTTAATTCCTGCTGAAATGTATCTTCAATTTCACCTGGATATTATCTATTAATATCTAATTTTTGTTTTGCAATCTTATTATCTAATTTAGATATAAATGAAATTAAATTTTATAACTGAGTTTTGTTCACTACATTGACCAATTGTTTTTGAATAAAACTTATTAAACCTGCTACCTCTTGCTGTAGTTTAGTATCATTAATACAAAAATTATTATTTAGTTGACGTTTGAAGAATCTTTTCACATTCCTTACTTTATCTTCTAAATTTTATTTACCTCAATTGAATTTATTTGATACCATATACAATTCTTGTGAACAGCACCATTATCATTTTCTGCAGACTTTAAATTAGTTATTTTGAAATTGTTCATATCTAAATCACCTTGAAGAGTGTCTCCAATTTGATCCACAAAGTAAAGTTTTGCTCTATTTACCCAAGCTGTAGTGTTAGGTTTTTTAGTATCTAAAGGTAAAGAACCTAATCCAAATTTGTTCGCCATTTTTATTAAGATAAATTTATTACAATTTCTTCAAACTGTTGTTTTCCCACACTCAACTGATGTAAAACCCAAAGTAAAAGCTGTCTACAAAACTTTTGTCCTGGTATTTGAATTTGAAAGGTAGAACATTTAATTGGTTTATTAGTTAATTTCAGTATCTCTTCAGTGGGTTCTAATTCAAAAGAATCAAAGAAATACAATTTATTCGAAGAGTCTTGAGTGATGAACTTCTTTTTGATTCGAAGTATGTATATTTGTTATAGCTTAAAATTTACCTTTCTTATCCCTGAGATCATTTATTTCATCTCGCATACAATAATAAAACGGTGATAAATTTAACTCATTTGCCCATCTCATACGTTGAAAGTTAGTGGTTGTATCAGTTCCATATTTATCGAGAAAACTATTCATTTTTAAAAGTCAGTTTTTTTAAGTAAAATTTACATATGATTTGTTCTTTGTTTTGATCGATTAATTCATATGTCGGAGGTGTGTGCTGTTTACTTTATCAACGATAAATATTTCGTTTGTCCAGTATATAACGTAACTTTTTTAGAATTTACTTTTATATTTGAAAATACGAACGCGATCTCCAACTTTGAATTTGGGTTTAATATTTAAATTGTTAATCCCGTTTTCAAAGTTGTTTCGAGTGTTGATTGATTTTATGATATTCGGGTTACTCGAGGCTTGTGTTGGCGTCACATCTATAGACTATTGCATTTTGTTATTGTATTCATCGACAACAACTGGTAATATTTTAAGCCATTTTTCAGATTTCAGTTCTGTGTATTTCTTGAATAATTTGATTTTAAGAGTCCTATTAAATCTTTCTATTACTACAGCTTTACCTTCGTTATGCGTGTTGTAAATTTCAAACCCCAGAGATTTCACATTTCTGTTACAAAACTATGTTCCAGCATCGACCCATAATTTCTGTAGTTTTCTGCTAGATTGTTTCATGATCGTTTCAAAAGCATGTTTGACTGATAATCCTGTTTTGTTTTTCAAAGGAATAACCCAAGTATACCTTGTATACAAATCTATAACTGTTAAACAATATTCATATCCTCTTTCGACCGGCATATTAATTAAATCAGCTGACCATATTTCATCTTTACTTTAACTTTTAAAAAATTTTTAGTTTTTCTAATTTCATCTGCTAATCCCATTCCCAATTTCATCTTTGCTTATAAAAGTTTTATGATTAGGGCCCTTTGCATTCTCTCTTTGAAAATTGGATTTGGAATATTTTTTGAAGTTCGTATATCATTTGTTTGTCTGCTTCGTGTCTGGATGTTATGTTTTTGTTTCTGTATAGTATGTCGTGTTTAAGTGCGGCAGCGTCAACTCTATTGACAGGTTCTTCACCTGGTTTGGGTTTATCTTATCGTTTTCGTCTAATCGTAGATCTAACCTATTACTTGGACCAGTATAACTATTACCCGGAAGGTGTTTTTCTCCAGGATATTTTGCCTACAATGAAAAAGTATTGAGATTTGTGAAGGGATGTATAGTCAATTTGCGCCATTAATCCATGCTGTACCGATTTGTCTAATACAATGATTCAAAGACAAATGTAAAGTATCTTACCAACTACTCACATAAGGATTGAAATGCTTAAATCAAATGTTTATATTCACATGTAACTTAACTAAAGTCAATTACATTTATCTTTGAATCAGTGTATTAGACAAATCGATAGAGCATGGATTAATGGTTCAAATTGACCTCCATAGTAAAGGTGTCTATGAAATGTATTTCCACTCCTGCATTCAGACAACTAAGACCTAGAGATGAAGGTGATATTTTTATCATTATATATGATATCATATAATATAATGTAAACAACATTTTTATTCATCTATTTTATTTCGATCATCAACGTCTGTAATAATTTTTTTTTCTAACTGACATCTGTAGCTTCTTCACTTCTACAAAAATAAAAACATTTTTTAATTTCTATTCTAAATAGAGAAAAAACAATACACCGTGAAGTTAAGGAAAGGAAGTTAAGCAACCATCAATTAATCATAATTTTGATTTCTTTCAACTGTGTATGAAGTTTGAACAATCTCTTCTCATCTCTTTAAGTGAGTACCGGGGTATTAATATTTGACTCAGTCCGTTAAGGTGTGGGATTATCGATACGGTAGAAAATAGTAGAATAGAATCGTGCCCGCACCGTGTTTGTTCCTTACCTCGTGTATTCATTTCTCCTATTTTCTTCTAAAGATTGTTTGTCCATGTGTCATTTGTTTTTACAAATCATACAACGACCAACTTTTGAACAGTTGGAATTGTCAAGTATAACTAAATTATCAATTGAGTTTAGTATTTGCAGGCACAGAACAAAAGATGATTGTCGAATATTCAAAAGATCAGAACTTAAAGCTAAAACACCTCTTAGGATGACCAAAAAATTGAAATTTTTAAACTTGGTTAAAATGGGTCTTTGTTCGTCAATATACTTACCTGGTGTCATAACTATACAAAAGAATCTCTCAATAATCAAATAAATATAACACAAACTAAGTAATAATCATATAAACTGAGTAATTTGGAAACATGCCTAGAAGCGTATTTCAATATCCATTTAGTTTAATATAGATATTCTCTTGTTTCGTCATGGCGATGGCTACACAGATTTTCCTTAATCAATGTGTTTGTATACGATGCAAAAAAAAAAACAAAACAAAAATTGTGCCTACAGACATTTTTGAAACGGCAAAATGTGCCTGTGCACGGTGTGCGTGCGTGTGCGGTTTTGTTGAAGCCTGGTAATTGCAACTGATTAATATAAACACATATGGGAGAATCTAGCCCTCCTTTTCCCGAAAAATAAGTATAATCACGCTATGTTAGTCGTCGTCTTAAAATTGTATAAAAATTCTAAAGTGTATACTTACAACCGTAGTAACAACAAAATAGACCATCATCACAATACTCATTCATTTCGTCTTGTCCTCGCTTACATTCACTTTTACAATCTTGGTATTCAAGCATTTCACATCGCATTTCCTCTAAAAATAATGAAGACGTACTAGTGAAGACGTACACAGCAAATATCGTCATACGATTTGAATTTAATTATGTTTCAACTGTTTAATTCGGAAATTTCTGTAAGGGAACTTTATTAATTGTACTCACCACAAAAAGTACCACCAAAATATTCTGTACAATTACATGATCCATCAGACAGTACTGTTCCATTATTTTTACAAGGATTCACTATTTCTAAAACAACAAGGTTGAAGCTTTTATTGAAGAAACAAAACTTGGGACTCCCAATATCAGTCAGTCTAATAAAATCATAACCTTTCCTAGTGGATTTTTAGTAGTTTTATTTTTACTCAACCACTTAAGTAGAGTAAAAATAAAAGCCAATAAAATACGGAACGAAAGTTTTGTCAAATTGTTATTAGATTGAACTATATTATATTCAAATTTTCAGCATTTTTGCTCTAAATTAAAAATGATGAAATGTCAGGAAAATATTGTCATTTAAGAAAACAATGCAGGACTCAATAGCACCGCAATTATACTCCACTTTTTTTTTAACAAATCTAAAAATATGAGTTTATAGGTTTTTGCCCCAAAATATGTGTCAGAATGTACCAAATCAATTCAATTTTGCGAAATTGTTTTTGACACTCAGACGCACTATGAGATGCTTGCGACTATGACATCTCCACATTTTTATACTCCCAAATGACACGATACGAAACAACTTTTCGAGATTGATAATATTATTTACAAGGTTTCTACATAAAAAATTCCAATAAAGATTCCTGTATGTGAATTGAAACGTTTCTAAAATTGAAGAAAGGAGTTGTTTTTCCATAATAGTGTTCTTATTTATTTAAGATTTTAACATTGTGTTTACGTATGCCCTCTCGAGAAAAACAATTAGAAACTAAAGCCTTAAGACTAATGTCACTGAAGCAGTGCGTTGCATCCTGGGAGACGTTCATGAAGTGAAAGGCATAAAAATGAAAAAGATGCACATTTTAAATGTTATGAGATCTTCTTTCAATGGCTATGTAATTTGGTTGAAAATTGCAGAGGGGGGGGGGGAGTGGCTATTCATTGAAGGGTAGTTCTGAATACAAGTGACCGTTAGTACAAGTTTGTCTGTAGATCATTGAAACATATGACATATTCCTTAATTGTCTGTTTAAATTTAGCCGTTAAAAAGTCGTAATTTAGATCAAAATATCAAATGATATACTTCATCATACTTCATTCTGTTTAAAAGCGGAAATGACGTACAAAATTTGACTGTACCACATTATCAACATTAAAGTAACTCTCTTTGCATTTAAAATTTCAGATCAATCGATGCAAAAGCAAAAAAGTTGGAAAAAAATCGAAAAATTTGATCGAAAAAAGTGAGCGACGAATTTTCGAATTTTGTAATTTTTCAAGTGCTATCAGGTTAGAATTTACAGGTAGATTGTAAAAATGAAAACCCGAAAAAAAATCGATGCAAAAATGCGCCTTCTAGAGCCGATTTTCGACTTTTTGCACATGTTGAACTGTGTCACTTCCGTTTTTGCAAAAATGTTCCAATTCATATCTAAGCACATCGTTGCCTATATAGAAGGTCTATG
>NW_008710566.1:1290299-1299318 GCF_000327385.1 Lottia gigantea
ANGTTTCAAATTTCATAGACCTTCTATATAGGAAGATCTTGTTGTGGGATATCACTTTTATTCAGGTCACAAGATCAACAAAAGTCAAGATCACAAGATACAAGCCATGAAAGTTTGGTGAAATTCAACAAAATAAATCTGATATCAAAAAAATACAATGAAGTCGAAATTTAAAAACCAGGTAACTACAACCTCTTGGCAATCGATTGTACTTTCCATTGACACGAAAATCAATCAAATTGGGTAATCTGTTAATTATTTAATTTGATTGAAGAAATGAACGCACTGCAATAATATTCTTCAATCTAAAGATGTTAAGCTCTCCAATTAGTTTCATGAAGTCGATTAAATTTGAATTTCACTATATAATGTATTATGACATGTATCGAGGAAGGGCATGTAAACTCTTCAATGAGCGATTTGATGTATCAAAGCTAATATTGTTTATTTGTAATTCTAGTATTTAAAATTATCTTACCTGTGCGTTTACATATTGGATTTTGATATCTCCATTCTTCCTCAACACATTCCAGCCCTTGTACCATCTTAAAATCTTTATTACATGATATGATTACATTTCCATCGCAGTCTTTTTCAAAATTTGCGTCTGTTACATTAGGATAAGTCGAACAATCTGTAAATTTAATTTTGATATTATATGTTGCCATTATTTACTTCTGACTCGATACACTACCCCCGACAATTATATCATCAAGTATTTGTCTCAAAAACTACTTCTTAATTTACTATTTACAGACAAAGATGATTGAAAATGTGTTTAGACCAGTAATCCATGCTGCTGAAAAGAAAGTTGTCTTGAGTAAACTTCTTCTGACTCCGACTCTTTCGACAATAAAAAAGCTAACTTAAATTTCGCCCAGATCTACAAACTTTGACTTTAGATTCATAAAGCAACTTTTAGATAATAAATAAAATATTTACCGGCATCTACAAGAATCAGTATAACGGAAATCAACAGAACGGAACATGATAGGTTATTCATGGTTTTAACGTTAGCAAGACCTGTTGATATTATATATAGAGACTTGTTGATACACTGTTGAATGCTAGATTTTGTCACGTATTTATAGTAAATGCAAAGACTCCCACTGAACAGATGTTTCTTTGAAGACTGTAAATTAATATTTTAAACCTGCAGATCAATGATAGATAAAAAATTTTTATTTAACAGAACTTTTTAACGAAAGGTTGCCATTAATATTTCAACAAAATATTCTACATGGCAAATATAAAACAATAATATTACTAGAACTGTGAACAGCTTAACCCTTGGCTTTTGAACCTTACGATACTCCTAGCTTGTTAACTTTCAACTCTGGTGCTTTTAAGCATGCAATTTGTGAAGAAAAATTTGAAACTCTGGGGTATCTGATGAATAAATCAAGTATAGAATTAGAATATAACTTAAATTCAGAAATGTCATCTCAAAATTCTTAATTTGTAAAGGATAATAGAGAGAAAAGTTACGTATAAGGGCTTTAAAATCGTCAGCAACACCAGCGGGCACACAAGGGAAATTTTTCAGTGACTATAAAATTCGTCGCAATCTGTCTAGACCCCAATATTGTCTTAGTTGAGTCTAACGTCTATTTTATTGGCATCTTTAAGTGGCCTTGTTAAGTTGTATTGGACTTAAAAATCTCCAAAATGATACTAATGTTTCGCTCACTATGATTTACTGTCCACGCTTCCAGAGTTGCAGAAATGAAATCAATGGTTACTTACATCTCTGGCGACCATAATGGCATATAATAACCCAAAGGAAATTTACCCCTATTTTGTGTTTTATTTGCGTTCAAAGTTGATACCAATAACGATAACGGCAAAGGGTATCATGTTACAACTGGCTACTGCTAGGAAATTTGACGACAACTAGGTCCATCAGTAAATACAGTATGACAATATGGCCGATGGCCCTACCGATTGCGACAGTTCTGCCGAAGAAAGTACCAGTGATCCATAAATTGGCATTTGACCGTATACGTTTGAACCAAAGTGGCCGAATTGCGAAATTGATTCCGTTATTGTAGCCCTTTCCACTATGCAATAAAAAAGACCAGATCGATAGGAGATAATTATGCGACGAAGGAATTTGATTCATATTTCTTTCCTATACTAAGACTAAGAAAGCTAGTGCCAGTACCTGTTTACAAAAGCACGTGTAGACTTACGTACACACGTTCCAGATAATATTTGGCAAAACTGTAAATAACCACTATAAACCATAAAATATCCTTATCTTTGTTAGGCCTGCAAATTCATCCAATTTTTTATTTTCAAATGAAGGTGTCAGTGTGGGCTTTGTGAAGATTATATTATGTGTTTAATCTAATAGTGGATTTGGTTACAACAACGCCGAAAGACAGCTTTAACAGTTTAGATTCAGAAGTATTTGTGCGTGAAGTAATGGCTGCCTCAAATCACCAATCTGTGACGACAGTTGATATCCATCAGGTTTCGAATGAAAACTGCACCCAACCGTCACGAAATAGACTCCATAGTGCAAAGAGAAGTGATGACAACGAAAGTATGGTATACGACGATAGAAAGCGAGAAACAACAATTAGGAAGGTATTGCCCAGTCTCAAATGGATCAGCTCATTCAAATGATGTCCAGATTAAGCTCAAAACTTACTGATCAAATAGAAAAGATGGAGAAGAAATTTGAAACTCATGTTGCAGATGTTATTGACACGTTTGAAAGAAGAAATGGATAATTTAGAAAGAACAGTAACAGCAGGGGTCGGTGAAAAACTTTCAAAAGGTTTAGAAAAGGAAATTATGGAAGTACGGACAGAATTTAATGACAAGTTAGCTGCTATTGAGAATAACTTAGCAACGCACCAAGAAGTGACTAGTCGTCACTGAATAACCCCGACCGACTCTTAACTGTGGTTATTAACTTTTTTCAAAAGGACCAAGTATACAGCCAAGAACCACAGCCCCTTCATCCAGATCAGCATTAATTCGCCTGTCAGTTGTATGGCGCTGTATTTGGTTCAAAATAGGATCCAGATCTGATTGTATAAATTCTTAAAATCGCGTGGTCATTTCTTAAGTAGAAATGTCTAATCTTATTAAATTAAATTATTTTTACGTGTTTTATCTCCTATCTTATTAACCTTTTTCAATTTGAGTTTTCTAAAACCTAATTTTAACCGTAGACTTTGTAGAACGCAGAACGCGAATTTAACCTTTGGAACTTCACTACTGGATCGTAATCTTTCGAATTTCTTCACTGGATTGTGTTCGCTGAATCGTGATCTTTAGAACCTCTCCACTGGATCGTATTCGCTGAGTCGTAATCTTTCTTCATTGGATCGTGTTAGCTGAATCGTAACCTTGAATATTACGGAAATTAAATTAGATCACGCGTTCTGCGTTCTACAAAGTCTACGGTTAAAATTAGGTTCTAGAAGACTCAAATTGAAAAACGTAAATAAGATAGGAGATAAAACAAGTAAAAATACTTTAATTTTATAAGATCAGTCATTTCTACCTAAGAAATGGGTGTTTGAAGTACGGAATGTGGAATTGTCGCGGCTTCTCAAAATTACAGCCAAAAATTTTTAGTTTTCGAGAAAAGGTGATATAATTTTCCAAATGTGATATTTTAGGACTATGTGAAACTTTTTTAATCAAGGACCAAGTGATCAGTGTTAATGGGTATAAGTGGTTTGATTGAATTTTTGTTGTGCACATTTGCATGAACAACTTTTTTATTTCTTATCTGAACTTAATCAAACTTGGTATGTATGTGTATAATCCAATTATAAATTTGATAAAAATGTTGAAATTTTGTCGTGCGCATTACAAAATTTCTTGTTTCGTAGCCATTTAACAGGGCTTATTATCTCTATCTGTATACCAGCTGATACCTGTCCAAATAGCTGTCTTTATACCAGCTGATATATGTCCAAACAGCTGTCTCTTTACCAGCTGACATCTGTGCAAATAGCTAGCAGAGGCTGGAATAGAGACAGATGTTTCAGTCTGGGTGGAAATGGCATCTGTTTACTTCATTGGGACGTTTGTGAAAGGAGATCTTATAGAAGGCATTAATAACACTGTTATGTATTCCCAGCAAGCAGTCAACAAGTCCTTATGGTAGTTGAGCCACTGAAGACTGTAGATATAATGTAGATATGGAATACGTTAATAAGCATCTGCTTAACGTTTTGTTTTCCGGGATTCCCAATCAGTAGCAAATGGGAAAGAAAATAAGACCCAATGAAAGGTAGCTCGAGCTAGTAGCCCTAATGGGAATTAACCCCAATGAGAATGAACCCAAATGGATAGACAATATTATTGATACACGGTTATAAACTTGAATTGCCAATACTTGGTATTGTAATATACAACAATTTATTTATTTTCTGGCGTTAATAATTCAAGGCTCTTTCCACTTTATCAAAATTTAATCTCTTGTTCACAAATTGTGTGTTGTTCTCATGTTGGCATTTCTTCACAAAGCCCACACTGACATTTGAAAAAAAAAATAATTAGATGAAATTGTAGGCCTACTGTGTTATTCCCTGTATTTTTTCTATTGTTACTTTTATATTAGGCATACACTTAAAAAGTGTTTTATTCTACAGGTAAACAAAGGTATTTTAAGTTTATAGTTGTTATTTACAGTTTTGCCAAATATTATTTGGTACGTCTGTACGTAAGTCTGCACGTGATTTTGTAAACAGATACTGGCACGAGCTTTCTTAGTTTTAGTAGGAGAAATATGAATCAAATTCCTTCGTCGCATCAGTTTCGCCCTAAAAATTAATATTTATTATCGCTCTGGTCTTATTTCATAGTGCTACAATAACGGGTTCAACTTCGGAATTCGGCCAATAAGGTCAAATTCCAATTTATATATCACTGGTACTTTCTTCGACAGAACTGTCGCAATCGGCAAGACTGCTGTTGAAATCATCGGTCATATTGTCTTGTATTTACTGATGGCCCTAGTTGACGTCATATTTCCTGGCAGTACCCAGTTGTAACTGCTGTTGAAATCATCGGTCATATTGTCTTGTATTTACTGATGGCCCTAGTTGACGTCATATTTCCTGGCAGTACCCAGTTGTAACTTTAACAACCGTATTTATAAAAGAAGTCTAATAAGCTTCCCACCATTGAGTGTTTATTCTACATAAATAAGATCACATGACATGACGTCAGATAAAAAGTGACGTAATACAACATATATCAATATGTAAATGATAACCACGGACTTGTGTGGATATTAGATATCTCCATTTCTTTAAAAGAAATTAACTATAAAGTTCAAATTACTTATTTGAATAAATCATAATATTTAAAGTTTAAACTGTCTTTCTGATTCACAATTCATTTAAATATTCAGGCTTACTTCATAATCGCTGTGGACGTTGATATATAGGGTGTTCTCTGGGTGGTAGTTGTCCAGGTTGTTGATCATCAGGCTCTTGTATATCTGGATGTTCAAGATTTTGTTGTGGTTGTGGATTTTGTCCACCAGGAGTCTTGTTGTTTGGATACGTTTCAGCTTCACTTATAAATCTTCTCTCCATTGATCCGGGTCTATAGCATCAAGTTCCATGTTTTGTACAACATTATTTACTAATTTAAAATGACTAGCATCTCGATATACTTCTCTTCCATCAGTTACTCTCCTCGCAGCAATAGATGAACCATCAATTCTGTATACCATATAAAATGCCGGTTCATAAGCGGTTGACCAATTGGTTACGTTTCTTTTGTCGTAGAAGTAAATAATCTCCAATTGTAAAGTTGTGTGTTCTTGTGTTTCTATTTTCAGCATTTCGTTTTATTTTTGCCTTGTATTTTTCATCATGTTCGTTGATATCCTTGTCTGGTGGTTTGGATTCATTTGCATGAAACCCTTCAGTATGATCTAATTTGGTTCTGACTTTTCTATTCATTAGAGCTTCATAAGGTTGCTGGATGTGGTGTTGAACTATAACCTATCAGCATCTCTTGTATAGCACTTGAATTATCTTTTCCTTTCAAGTGTGCTATCTGTTCTGTTTTATTCAGCATCTCAATGAAACTTTCAACTTCTCCATTTGCTCTAGGATGGATTGGTGTAACTTGATGATGTTTAAAACCTTCTTCTCTACTAAAATTTTCTAAATCTTTCGAGTTTAATGGTGGACCATTATCACTCTGAATTATACTTGGTGTTCCATGAGTTGCAAACATTTTCTTCAGTCTGAGTTTTGTTGGTTTAAATGATGTTGAGTTGATTTTCTCCACTGGATATCTGGTTATTTTGTCAATAGCTATTAAATTGTAATGACCATCAGGATATGGGCCTCCAAAATCTATTGCAAAGTGATCCCACGGTTTCTCAGGAATTGTAGACATCTTGATTGGTTCTTGTTGATGTAGATTCGTTGTAACTTGACATTCATAACAGTGACGAATAATTTCTTCTACCAGTCTGTTCATGGTCGAAACCAATACTTCTCTCGTAGCATTTGTTTGTTTTGGTTATTCCAAAATGTCCAAGTTTATGAGCGGCTTCAATGATCTTTCTCTGAAAATTTCCAGGAATTATGATTCTGTTGTGTCGAAATACCATCTCATCATAAACATATAATTCGCCTTTGATCATATAGTAATTTGAAATATCTGGATCTTTTCTGTGTCTCTCCCAATCACCAATTCTTATAATTTTGGTTAATTTCTGAAGATGATCATCGTTCTTGGTTTCAATTTTGATTCTATCCAATAAAACTGCATATTCATCTGATATAACTTGACCAATAATCTTCTCTGTTGAATAACTTCCTGTAGTTGGTAAAGGATGCCTTCAAAGAAAATCTAATGGATCTTGTTCATCATTACCTGGCTGGTATATTAATTCAAAATCCAGATCGTGCAAATCCATTACCCATTTTTTGCACTGCGTTGTTTTGCAAATGAATATTTGCAGTGCATTCTTCGAAACTGTTACGCACTGCATCAGAACCTCGCGAAGCCTGTGGATCTAGTTTTTTTTTTGCAGTGCGTTCTTCGAACACTGCTTTGTTTTGCAAATGAATATTTTTCTTTTTTTCGAATTTTACCTTCGCTTGTTTCCTAAGAAGGAAACATGCCACAGACTGTCTGTTACTGTTTGCTAGTCAAAATAGTGGTCCATTATTTGTTAAATGTAAATTGGCACCATTTTGACCAGCCAGAAATGAGCGGTGGCCAATGGCTCTTTTTCGATTTTTTCCATTTAACAGCTTTAATACTGATCTGATATTGCTCAAACTTTACTTTTTATTACTTCGCGCTAATGACTACAAGATAGCAATTGAAAAAATCGACAATTTTGACTTTGGTCGCTGACTTTTTTAGCTCCAATTTTAGTTTTAACCTTTTTTAACTTCTACAATTCTATTTTGATCAATCTTAAAACTTACATAGAGATAGAGACTTTTATTGCGAACAAAAACTATTTTTCGAAATTTCGATATATCTTCCGGTTTTGACGCTATTCACTTCTAAAATATAAAATTCAACTTCCGGAATTTTGAAGATATTTCAAAAATTCTTTTTTGCAATATGTTACAAATGGCCATACAAAAAACTTCGAATCAAAAAATCCGACCCGGATGTAACAGAGTGGTCGCCATATTGATATGTCATACTTCTGTAAAATTCAAAATTGGGCCTCAGGGTATATAGCCCTTTTCATAATTTTGGTATATCTGGATATCACAATCGATTGCGAAAAGAAATTTGGAAGCCGATTTTTGAATTTCGATTTTGCTTTTCTTTTATTTCCGGTTAAAATTTTTCGGTAATGTCCAAAATTTCAAAAGCTCCTATTTCGTGACCTTGACCTTTGGTTACCTTGTGGCCTGATCAAAATTTGTTGCCCTTGATGATATCTATCCAGTGATATACTCATTTGTGCTGTGCAATGTTTACTTCCGGTTTTATAGCCGATTGAAATTTACGATTTTTAGCTTCAAAGAGCTCTGACACGTGACCTAATTTACATACACCAAAAATTCTTATTGAATCTTACTAGTGTTCATCTGCCCTTTGTAATGATATATAACACTAGATATTTCAATCAAAATTGCGCTTTTTAATATTTGAAAATTTTGTACTTTGTTCTATAGTAACTGTGCGTAATTTTCTATAAATCGAAATGGGGCCTCAGGGTGTAATCCAATTTGTGTAAATTTGATATCTATGGTCTAATATCTATTTCTAAATTATAATTGAGAACCGATTTTTGAATTTTGATTTTGCTCTTTATTTATTTCCGGTTGAAAAATATGAATATCGTATATCGTGACCTTGACCTTTGGTGATCATGTGACCAGAACAATTTTGATAGCTCTCGATGAGATCTTTCCAATGGTATATTAACGTTTATTGTATGGTGTTTACTTCCGATTTTATCGCCATTTGAAATTGATGAATTTTATCTTAGATAAGTCGGTTTTCCGCTTGTAAGTTTTTTGTGTGGTCTAAACGATAAAGGTAGTTTGCTCCCTTCAACTGTTCTTGAATGCAATGTGAGTTGAAGCGATCTGTCGAATATGCTTTGCGTTTGGGCGATCTATATCCATTTAATTATGTTACGATACTTTGCGGCACAGTTTTAAGGGTAAAATCAAAACTGTTACGCACTGCATCAGAACCTCGCGAAGCCTGTGGATCCCGAAAATAGGCAAAAATCGGACAAATTTTGATCGTTTTGGTCAGGAAAATTTTCAAATTTCGACCCAAAATTTTTTTTCTATTTTTTGGCTTAAATCGATTTGAGGGGACCGGTGAACGTCCGAAATTCGATTCAAAGTTGTTTCCTGCAATTTGGCGAAAAACTAAAGGCAAAAATTGGGTCTATTTTCTTAAAAAAAAGTCCAAGTTTGAGCGCCTGTAACTTTGGAACCAATTGAGATACAGCATCCTGCTTTGAGATGCCGTGTAGAACCAGATCTTGGCTGCTTACTCTGCAAGGCCCAACTTCGTAGCCCTTTCGGTCTGCCTG
>NW_008710566.1:1300013-1305600 GCF_000327385.1 Lottia gigantea
AGAGAAAAAAAATTTTGGGTCCAAATTTGAAAATTTTCCTGACCAAAACAATCAAAATTTGTCCGATTTTTGGCCTATTTTCGGGTTTTGAGGGACTTTTTAAAACCGCCATTGCAGACAGACCGAAAGTGCTACGAAGTTGCGCTTTGAAGGGTGGGTTGCCAAGATCTGGTTCTACACGGCATCATAAACCAGGATACTGTATCTCAATTGGTTCCAAAGTTACAGGTGCTCAAACTTTGACTTTTTCAAGAAAATAGACCCGATTTTTGGCCTCTAGTTTTTCGCCAAATTGCAGGAAACAACTTTGAATCGAATTTCGGACGTTCCCTGGTCCCCCCAAATCGATTTGAACCAAAAAAGAGAAAAAAAATTGTGGGTCCAAATTTGCTGACCAAAACGATCAAAATTTGTCCGATTTTTGGCCTATTTTCGGGTTTTGAGGGACTTTTTAAAACCGCCATTGCAGACAGACCGAAAGTGCTACGAAGTTGCGCTTTGAAGGGTGGGTTGCCAAGATCTGGGTCTACATGGCATCATAAACCAGGATACTGTATCTCAATCTCAATTGGTTCCAAATTTACAGGTGCTCAAATTTTGACTTTTTTCAAGAAAATAGACCCGATTTTTGGCCTCTAGTTTTTCGCCAAATTGCAGGAAACAACTTTGAATCGAATTTCGGACGTTCCCTGGTCCCCCCAAATCGATTTGAACCAAAAAAGAGAAAAAAAATTTTGGGTCCAAATTTGCTGACCAAAACGATCAAAATTTGTCCGACTTTTGGCCTATTTTCGGGTTTTGATGGACTTTTTAAAACCGCCATTGCAGACAGACCTAAAGTGCTACGAAGTTGCGCTTTGAAGGGTGGGTTGCCAAGATCTGGTTCTACACGGCATCATAAACCAGGATACTGTATCTCAATTGGTTCCTAAGTTACAGGTGCTCAAACTTTGACTTTTTTCAAGAAAATAGACCCGATTTTTGGCCTCTAGTTTTTCGCCAAATTGCAGGAAACAACTTTGAATCGAATTTCGGACGTTCCCTGGTCCCCCAAAATCGATTTGAACCAAAAAAGAGAAAAAAAATTTTGGGTCCAAATTTGAAAATTTTCCTGACCAAAACGATCAAAATTTGTCCGATTTTTAGCCTATTTTCGTGTTTTGACGGACTTTTTAAAACCGCCATTGCAGACAGACCGAAAGTGCTACGAAGTTGCGCTTTGAAGGGTGGGTTGCTAAGATCTGGTTCTACACGGCATCATAAACCAGGATACTGTATCTCAATTGGTTCCAAAGTTACAGGTGCTCAAACTTTGACTTTTTTCAAGAAAATAGACCCGATTTTTGGCCTCTAGTTTTTCGCCAAATTGCAGGAAACAACTTTGAATCGAATTTCGGACGTTCCCTGGTCCCCCCAAATCGATTTGAACCAAAAAACAGAAAAACAATTTTGGGTCCAAATTTGAAAATTTTCATGACCAATTTGTCCGATTTTCGGCCTATTTTCGTGTTTTGAGGGACTTTTTAAAACTGCCATTGCAGACAGACCGAAAGTGCTACGAAGTTGCGCTTTGAAGGGTGGGTTGCCAAGATCTGGTTCTACACGGCATCATAAACCAGGATACTGTATCTCAATTGGTTCCTAAGTTACAGGTGCTCAAACTTTGACTTTTTTCAAGAAAATAGACCCGATTTTTGGCCTCTAGTTTTTCGCCAAATTGCAGGAAACAACTTTGAATCGAATTTCGGACGTTCCCTGGTCCCCCAAAATCGATTTGAACCAAAAAAGAGAAAAAAAATTTGGGTCCAAATTTGAAAATTTTCCTGACCAAAACGATCAAAATTTGTCCGATTTTTGGCCTATTTTCGGGTTTTGAGGGACTTTTTAAAACCGCCATTGCAGACAGACCGAAAGTGCTACGAAGTTGCACTGTGAAGGGTGGGTTGCCAAGATCTGGTTCTACACGGCATCATAAAGCAGGATACTGTATCTCAGTTGGTTCCAAAGTTACAGGTGCTCAAACTTTGACTTTTTTCAAGAAAATAGACCCGATTTTTGGCCTCTAGTTTTTCGCCAAATTGCAGGAAACAACTTTGAATCGAATTTCGGACGTTCCCTGGTCCCCCCAAATCGATTTGAACCAAAAACGAGAAAAAAAATTTTGGGTCCAAATTTGCTGACCAAAACGATCAAATTTTGTCTATTTTCGTGTTTTGAGGGACTTTTTAAAACCGCCATTGCAGACAGACCGAAAGTGCTACGAAGTTGCGCTTTGAAGGGTGGGTTGCCAAGATCTGGTTCTACACGGCATCATAAACTAGGATACTGTATCTCAGTTGCTTCCAAAGTTACAGGTGCTCAAACTTTGACTTTTTTCAAGAAAATAGACCCGATTTTTGGCCTCTAGTTTTTCGCCAAATTGCAGGAAACAACTTTGAATCGAATTTCGGACGTTCCCTGGTCCCCCCAAATCGATTTGAACCAAAAACGAGAAAAAAAATTTTGGGTCCAAATTTGTTTCTGACCAAAACGATCAAAATTTGTCCGATTTTTGGCCTATTTTCGGGTTTTGATGGACTTTTTAAAACCGCCATTGCAGACAGACCGAAAGTGCTACGAAGTTGCGCTTTGAAGGGTGGGTTGCTAAGATCTGGTTCTACACGGCATCATAAACCAGGATACTGTATCTCAGTTGGTTCCAAAGTTACAGGTGCTCAAACTTTGACTTTTTTCAAGAAAATAGACCCGATTTTTGGCCTCTAGTTTTTCGCCAAATTGCAGGAAACAACTTTGAATCGAATTACGGACGTTCCCTGGTCCCCCCAAATCGATTTGAACCAAAAAAGAGAAAAAAAATTTTGGGTCCAAATTTGCTGACCAAAACGATCAAAATTTGTCCGACTTTTGGCCTATTTTCGGGTTTTGAGGGACTTTTTAAAACCGCCATTGCAGACAGACCGAAAGTGCTATGAAGTTGCGCTTTGAAGGGTGGGTTGTCAAGATCTGGTTCTACACGGCATCATAAACCAGGATACTGTATCTCAGTTGGTTCCAAAGTTACAGGTGCTCAAACTTTGACTTTTTTCAAGAAAATAGACCCGATTTTTGGCCTCTAGTTTTTCGCCAAATTGCAGGAAACAACTTTGAATCGAATTTCCGACGTTCCCTGGTCCCCCAAAATCGATCTGAATCAAAAAAGAGAAAAAAAATTTTGGGTCCAAATTTGAAAATTTTCCTGACCAAAACGATCAAAATTTGTCCGATTTTTGGCCTATTTTCGTGTTTTGAGGGACTTTTTAAAACCGCCATTGCAGACAGACCGAAAGTGCTACGAAGTTGCGCTTTGAAGGGTGGGTTGCCAAGATCTGGTTCTACACGGCATCATAAACCAGGATACTGTATCTCAATTGGTTCCAAAGTTACAGGTGCTCAAACTTTGACTTTTTTCAAGAAAATAGACCCGATTTTTGGCCTCTAGTTTTTCGCCAAATTGCAGGAAACAACTTTGAATCGAATTTCGGACGTTCCCTGGTCCCCCCAAATCGATTTGAACCAAAAAAGAGAAAAAAAAATTTGGGTCCAAATTTGCTGACCAAAACGATCAAAATTTGTCCGATTTTTGGCCTATTTTCGGGTTTTGAGGGACTTTTTAAACCCGCCATTGCAGACAGACCGAAAGGGCTACGAAGTTGCGCTTTGAAGGGTGGGTTGCCAAGATCTGGTTCTACACGGCATCATAAACCAGGATACTGTATCTCAATTGGTTCCAAAGTTACAGGTGCTCAAACTTTGACTTTTTTCAAGAAAATAGACCCGATTTTTGGCCTCTAGTTTTTCGCCAAATTGCAGGAAACAACTTTGAATCGAATTTCGGACGTTCCCTGGTCCCCCCAAATCGATTTGAACCAAAAAAGAGAAAAAAAATTTTGGGTCCAAATTTGAAAATTTTCCTGACCAAAACGATCAAAATTTGTCCGATTTTTGGCCTATTTTCGGGTTTTGAGGGACTTTTTAAAACCGCCATTGCAGACAGACCGAAAGTGCTACGAAGTTGCGCTTTGAAGGGTGGGTTGCCAAGATCTGGTTCTACACGGCATCATAAACCAGGATACTGTATCTCAATTGGTTCCAAAGTTACAGGTGCTCAAACTTTGACTTTTTTCAAGAAAATAGACCCGATTTTTGGCCTCTAGTTTTTCGCCAAATTGCAGGAAACAACTTTGAATCGAATTTCGGACGTTCCCTGGTCCCCCCAAATCGATTTGAACCAAAAAATAGAAAAAAAAATTTGGGTCCAAATTTGATAATTTTCCTGACCAAAACGATCAAAATTTTTCCGATTTTTGGCCTATTTTCGGGTTTTGAGGGACTTTTTAAAACCGCCATTGCAGACAGACCGAAAGTGCTACGAAGTTGCGCTTTGAAGGGTGGGTTGCCAAGATCTGGGTCTACATGGCATCATAAACCAGGATACTGTATCTCAATCTCAATTGGTTCCAAATTTACAGGTGCTCAAATTTTGACTTTTTTCAAGAAAATAGACCCGATTTTTGGCCTCTAGTTTTTCGCCAAATTGCAGGAAACAACTTTGAATCGAATTTCGGACGTTCCCTGGTCCCCCCAAATCGATTTGAACCAAAAAAGAGAAAAAAAATTTTGGGTCCAAATTTGCTGACCAAAACGATCAAAATTTGTCCGATTTTTGGCCTATTTTCGGGTTTTGAGGGACTTTTTAAAACCGCCATTGCAGACAGACCGAAAGTGCTACGAAGTTGCGCTTTGAAGGGTGGGTTGCCAAGATCTGGTTCTACACGGCATCATAAACCAGGATACTGTATCTCAATTGGTTCCTAAGTTACAGGTGCTCAAACTTTGACTTTTTTCAAGAAAATAGACCCGATTTTTGGCCTCTAGTTTTTCGCCAAATTGCAGGAAACAACTTTGAATCGAATTTCGGACGTTCCCTGGTCCCCCAAAATCGATTTGAACCAAAAAAGAGAAAAAAAATTTTGGGTCCAAATTTGAAAATTTTCCTGACCAAAACGATCAAAATTTGTCCGATTTTTGGCCTATTTTCGTGTTTTGACGGACTTTTTAAAACCGCCATTGCAGACAGACCGAAAGTGCTACGAAGTTGCGCTTTGAAGGGTGGGTTGCTAAGATCTGGTTCTACACGGCATCATAAACCAGGATACTGTATCTCAATTGGTTCCAAAGTTACAGGTGCTCAAACTTTGACTTTTTTCAAGAAAATAGACCCGATTTTTGGCCTCTAGTTTTTCGCCAAATTGCAGGAAACAACTTTGAATCGAATTTCGGACGTTCCCTGGTCCCCCCAAATCGATTTGAACCAAAAACGAGAAAAAAAATTTTGGGTCCAAATTTGCTGACCAAAACGATCAAAATTTGTCTATTTTCGTGTTTTGAGGGACTTTTTAAAACCGCCATTGCAGACAGACCGAAAGTGCTACGAAGTTGCGCTTTGAAGGGTGGGTTGCCAAGATCTGGTTCTACACGGCATCATAAACTAGGATACTGTATCTCAGTTGCTTCCAAAGTTACAGGTGCTCAAACTTTGACTTTTTTC
>NW_008710566.1:1314937-1318151 GCF_000327385.1 Lottia gigantea
CACGGCATCATAAACCAGGATACTGTATCTCAATTGGTTCCAAAGTTACAGGTGCTCAAACTTTGACTTTTTTCAAGAAAATAGACCCGATTTTTGGCCTCTAGTTTTTCGCCAAATTCCAGGAAACAACTTTGAATCGAATTTCGGACGTTCCCTGGTCCCCCCAAATCGATTTGAACCAAAAAATAAAAAAAAAATTTTGGTCCAAATTTGCTGACCAAAACGATCAAAATTTGTCCGATTTTTAGCCTATTTTCAGGTTTTGAGGGACTTTTTAAAACCACTATTGCAGACAGACCGAAAGTGCTACGAAGTTGTGCTTTGAAGGGTGGGTTGCCAAGATCTGGTTCTACACGGCATCATAAACCAGGATACTGTATCTCAATTGGTTCCAAAGTTACAGGTGCTCAAACTTTGACTTTTTTCAAGAAAATAGACCCGATTTTTGGCCTCTAGTTTTTCGCCAAATTGCAGGAAACAACTTTGAATCGAATTTCGGACGTTCCCTGGTCCCCCCAAATCGATTTGAACCAAAAAAGAGAAAAACAATTTTGGGTCCAAATTTGAAAATTTTCCTGACCAAAACGATCAAAATTTGTCCGATTTTTGGCCTATTTTCGGGTTTTGGGGGACTTTTTAAAACCGCCATTGCAAACAGACCGAAAGTGCTACGAAGTTGCGCTTTGAAGGGTGGGTTGCCAAGATCTGGTTCTACACGGCATCATAAACCAGGATACTGTATCTTTATTGGTTCCAAAGTTACAGGTGCTCAAACTTTGACTTTTTTCAAGAAAATAGACCCGATTTTTGGCCTCTAGTTTTTCGCCAAATTGCAGGAAACAACTTTGAATCGAATTTCGGACGTTCCCTGGTCCCCCCAAATCGATTTGAACCAAAAAAGAGAAAAAAAATTTTGGGTCCAAATTTGAAAATTTTCCTGACCAAAACGATCAAAATTTGTCCGATTTTTGGCCTATTTTCGGGTTTTGAGGGACTTTTTAAAACCGCCATTGCAGACAGACCGAAAGTGCTACGAAGTTGCGCTTTGAAGGGTGGGTTGCCAAGATCTGGTTCTACACGGCATCATAAACCAGGATACTGTATCTCAATTGGTTCCTAAGTTACAGGTGCTCAAACTTTGACTTTTTTCAAGAAAATAGACCCGATTTTTGGCCTCTAGTTTTTCGCCAAATTGCAGGAAACAACTTTGAATCGAATTTCGGACGTTCCCTGGTCCCCCCAAATCGATTTGAACCAAAAAAGAGAAAAAAAATTTTGGGTCCAAATTTGCTGACCAAAACGATCAAAATTTGTCCGATTTTTGGCCTATTTTCGGGTTTTGAGGGACTTTTTAAACCCGCCATTGCAGACAGACCGAAAGGGCTACGAAGTTGCGCTTTGAAGGGTGGGTTGCCAAGATCTGGTTCTACACGGCATCATAAACCAGGATACTGTATCTCAATTGGTTCCAAAGTTACAGGTGCTCAAACTTTGACTTTTTTCAAGAAAATAGACCCGATTTTTGGCCTCTAGTTTTTCGCCAAATTGCAGGAAACAACTTTGAATCGAATTTCGGACGTTCCCTGGTCCCCCCAAATCGATTTGAACCAAAAAATAGAAAAAAAATTTTGGGTCCAAATTTGAAAATTTTCCTGACCAAAACGATCAAAATTTGTCCGATTTTTGGCCTATTTTCGGGTTTTGAGGGACTTTTTAAACCCGCCATTGCAGACAGAGCGAAAGTGCTACGAAGTTGCAATGTGAAGGGTGGGTTGCCAAGATCTGGTTCTACACGGCATCATAAACCAGGATACTGTATCTCAATTGGTTCCAAAGTTACAGGTGCTCAAACTTTGACTTTTTTCAAGAAAATAGACCCGATTTTTGGCCTCTAGTTTTTCGCCAAATTGCAGGGAACAACTTTGAATCGAATTTCGGACGTTCCCTGGTCCCCCCAAATCGATTTGAACCAAAAAAGAGAAAAAAAATTTTGGGTCCAAATTTGAAAATTTTCCTGACCAAAACGATCAAAATTTGTCCGATTTTTGGCCTATTTTCGGGTTTTGAGGGACTTTTTAAAACCGCCATTGCAGACAGACCGAAAGTGCTACGAAGTTGCGCTTTGAAGGGTGGGTTGCCAAGATCTGGTTCTACATGGCATCATAAACCAGGATACTGTATCTCAATCTCAATTGGTTCCAAATTTACAGGTGCTCAAACTTTGACTTTTTTCAAGAAAATAGACCCGATTTTTGGCCTCTAGTTTTTCGCCAAATTGCAGGGAACAACTTTGAATCGAATTTCGGACGTTCCCTGGTCCCCCCAAATCGATTTGAACCAAAAAAGAGAAAAAAAATTTTGGGTCCAAATTTGAAAATTTTCCTGACCAAAACGATCAAAATTTGTCCGATTTTTGGCCTATTTTCGGGTTTTGAGGGACTTTTTAAAACCGCCATTGCAGACAGACCGAAAGTGCTACGAAGTTGCGCTTTGAAGGGTGGGTTGCCAAGATCTGGTTCTACACGGCATCATAAACCAGGATACTGTATCTCAATTGGTTCCAAAGTTACAGGTGCTCAAACTTTGACTTTTTTCAAGAAAATAGACCCGATTTTTGGCCTCTAGTTTTTCGCCAAATTCCAGGAAACAACTTTGAATCGAATTTCGGACGTTCCTTGGTCCCCCCAAATCGATTTGAACCAAAAAAGAGAAAAAAAATTTTGGGTCCAAATTTGCTGACCAAAACGATCAAAATTTGTCCGATTTTTGGCCTATTTTCGGGTTTTGAGGGACTTTTTAAACCCGCCATTGCAGACAGACCGAAAGGGCTACGAAGTTGCGCTTTGAAGGGTGGGTTGCCAAGATCTGGTTCTACACGGCATCATAAACCAGGATACTGTATCTCAATTGGTTCCAAAGTTACAGGTGCTCAAACTTTGACTTTTTTCAAGAAAATAGACCCGATATTTGGCTCTAGTTTTTCGCCAAATTGCAGGAAACAACTTTGAATCGAATTTCGGACGTTCCCTGGTCCCCCCAAATCGATTTGAACCAAAAAATAGAAAAAAAATTTTGGGTCCAAATTTGAAAATTTTCCTGACCAAAACGATCAAAATTTGTCCGATTTTTGGCCTATTTTCGGGTTTTGAGGGACTTTTTAAAACCGCCATTGCAGACAGACCGAAAGTGCTACGAAGTTGCGCTTGAAGGGTGG
>NW_008710566.1:1331668-1333465 GCF_000327385.1 Lottia gigantea
CAAATTTGCTGACCAAAACGATCAAAATTTGTCCGATTTTTGGCCTATTTTCAGGTTTTGAGGGACTTTTTAAAACCGCCATTGCAGACAGACCGAAAGTGCTACGAAGTTGTGCTTTGAAGGATGGGTTGCCAAGATCTGGTTCTACACGGCATCATAAACCAGGATACTGTATCTCAATTGGTTCCAAAGTTACAGGTGCTCAAACTTTGACTTTTTTCAAGAAAATAGACCCGATTTTTGGCCTCTAGTTTTTCGCCAAATTCCAGGAAACAACTTTGAATCGAATTTCGGACGTTCCCTGGTCCCCCCAAATCGATTTGAACCAAAAAAGAGAAAAACAATTTTGGGTCCAAATTTGAAAATTTTCCTGACCAAAACGATCAAAATTTGTCCGATTTTTGGCCTATTTTCGGGTTTTGAGGGACTTTTTAAAACCGCCATTGCAGACAGACCGAAAGTGCTATGAAGTTGCGCTTTGAAGGGTGGGTTGCCAAGATCTGGTTCTACACGGCATCATAAACCAGGATACTGTATCTCAATTGGTTCCAAAGTTACAGGTGCTCAAACTTTGACTTTTTTTAATAAAATAGACCCGATTTTTTGCCTCTAGTTTTTCGCCAAATTGCAAGAAACAACTTTGAATCGAATTTCGGACGTTCCCTGGTCCCCCTAAATCGATTTGAACCAAAAAAGAGAAAAAAAATTTTGGGTCCAAATTTGAAAATTTTCCTGACCAAAACGATCAAAATTTGTCCGATTTTTGGCCTATTTTCGGGTTTTGAGGGACTTTTTAAAACCGCCATTGCAGACAGACCGAAAGTGCTACGAAGTTGCGCTTTGAAGGGTGGGTTACCAAGATCTGGTTCTACACGGCATCATAAACCAGGATACTGTATCTCAATTGGTTCCAAAGTTACAGGTGCTCAAACTTTGACTTTTTTCAACAAAATAGACCCGATTTTTGGCCTCTAGTTTTTCGCCAAATTGCAGGAAACAACTTTGAATCGAATTTCGGACGTTCCCTGGTCCCCACAAATCGATTTGAACCAAAAAAGAGAAAAAAAAATTTGGGTCCAAATTTGCTGACCAAAACGATCAAAATTTGTCCGATTTTTGGCCTATTTTCGGGTTTTGAGGGACTTTTTAAAACCGCCATTGCAGACAGACCGAAAGTGCTACGAAGTTGCGCTTTGAAGGGTGGGTTACCAAGATCTGGTTCTACACGGCATCATAAACCAGGATACTGTATCTCAATTGGTTCCAAAGTTACAGGTGCTCAAACTTTGACTTTTTTCAACAAAATAGACCCGATTTTTGGCCTCTAGTTTTTCGCCAAATTGCAGGAAACAACTTTGAATCGAATTTCGGACGTTCCCTGGTCCCCACAAATCGATTTGAACCAAAAAAGAGAAAAAAAAATTTGGGTCCAAATTTGCTGACCAAAACGATCAAAATTTGTCCGATTTTTGGCCTATTTTCGGGTTTTGAGGGACTTTTTAAAACCGCCATTGCAGACAGACCGAAAGTGCTACGAAGTTGCGCTTTGAAGGGTGGGTTGCCAAGATCTGGTTCTACACGGCATCATAAACCAGGATACTGTATCTCAATTGGTTCCAAAGTTACAGGTGCTCAAACTTTGACTTTTTTCAAGAAAATAGACCCGATTTTTGGCCTCTAGTTTTTCGCCAAATTGCAGGAAACAACTTTGAATCGAATTTCGGACGTTCCCTGGTCCCCCCAAATCGATTTGAACCAAAAAAGAGAAAAAAAATTTTGGGTCCAAATTTGCTGACC
>NW_008710566.1:1341354-1342954 GCF_000327385.1 Lottia gigantea
AGACCCGATTTTTGGCCTCATTTTTCGCCAAATTGCAGGAAACAACTTTGAATCGAATTTCGGACGTTCCCTGGTCCCCCCAAATCGATTTGAACCAAAAAAGAGAAAAAAAAATTTGGGTCCAAATTTGAAAATTTTCCTGACCAAAACGATCAAAATTTGTCCGATTTTTGGCCTATTTTCGGGTTTTGTGGGACTTTTTAAAACCGCCATTGCAGACAGACCAAAAGTGCTACGAAGTTGCGCTTTGAAGGGTGGGTTGTCAAGATCTGGTTCTACACGGCATCATAAACCAGGATACTGTATCTCAATTGGTTCCAAAGTTACAGGTGCTCAAACTTTGACTTTTTTCAAGAAAATAGACCCGATTTTTGGCCTCTAGTTTTTCGCCAAATTGCAGGAAACAACTTTGAATCGAATTTCGGACGTTCCCTGGTCCCCCCAAATCTTTTTGACCCAAAAAAGAGAAAAAAAATTTTGGGTCCAAATTTGAAAATTTTCCTGACCAAAACAATCAAAATTTTTCCGATTTTTGGCCTATTTTCGGGTTTTGAGGGACTTTTTAAAACCGCCATTGCAGACAGACCGAAAGTGCTACGAAGTTGCGCTTTGAAGGGTGGGTTGCCAAGATCTGGTTCTACACGGCATCATAAACCAGGATACTGTATCTCAATTGGTTCGAAAGTTACAGGTGCTCAAACTTTGACTTTTTTCAAGAAAATAGACCCGATTTTTGGCCTCTAGTTTTTCGCCAAATTGCAGGAAACAACTTTGAATCGAATTTCGGACGTTCCCTGGTCCCCCCAAATCGATTTGAACCAAAAAAGAGAAAAAAAAATTTGGGTCCAAATTTGCTGACCAAAACGATCAAAATTCGTCCGATTTTTGGCCTATTTTCGGGTTTTGATGGACTTTTTAAAACCGCCATTGCAGACAGACCGAAAGTGCTACCAAGTTGCGCTTTGAAGGGTGGGTTGCCAAGATCTGGTTCTACACGGCATCATAAACCAGAATGCTGTATCTCAATTGGTTCCAAAGTTACAGGTGCTCAAACTTTGACTTTTTTCAAGAAAATAGACCCGATTTTTGGCCTCTAGTTTTTCGCCAAATTGCAGGAAACAACTTTGAATCGAATTTCGGACGTTCCCTGGTCCCCCCAAATCGATTTGAACCAAAAAAGAGAAAAAAAAATTTGGGTCCAAATTTGCTGACCAAAACGATCAAAATTCGTCCGATTTTTGGCCTATTTTCGGGTTTTGATGGACTTTTTAAAACCGCCATTGCAGACAGACCGAAAGTGCTACGAAGTTGCGCTTTGAAGGGTGGGTTGCCAAGATCTGGTTCTACACGGCATCATAAACCAGAATGCTGTATCTCAATTGGTTCCAAAGTTACAGGTGCTCAAACTTTGACTTTTTTCAAGAAAATAGACCCGATTTTTGGCCTCTAGTTTTTCGCCAAATTCCAGGAAACAACTTTGAATCGAATTTCGGACGTTTCCTGGTCCCCCCAAATCGATTTGAACCAAAAAAGAGAAAAAAAATTTTGGGTCCAAATTTGAAAATTTTCCTGACCAAAACGATCAAAATTTGTCCGATTT
>NW_008710566.1:1364721-1366631 GCF_000327385.1 Lottia gigantea
TCCCCCCAAATCGATTTGAACCAAAAAAGAGAAAAAAAAATTTGGGTCCAAATTTGCTGACCAAAACGATCAAAATTTGTCCGATTTTTTTCCTATTTTCGGGTTTTGAGGGACTTTTTAAAACCGCCATTGCAGACAGACCGAAAGTGCTACGAAGTTGCGCTTTGAAGGGTGGGTTGCCAAGATCTGGTTCTACACGGCATCATAAACCAGGATACTGTATCTCAATTGGTTCCAAAGTTACAGGTGCTCAAACTTTGACTTTTTTCAAGAAAATAGACCCGATTTTTGGCCTCTAGTTTTTCGCCAAATTGCAGGAAACAACTTTGAATCGAATTTCGGACGTTCCCTGGTCACCCCAAATCGATTTGAACCAAAAAATAGAAAAAAAATTTTGGGTCCAAATTTGAAAATTTTCCTGACCAAAACGATCAAAATTTGTCCGATTTTTGGCCTATTTTCGGGTTTTGAGGGACTTTTTAAAACCGCCATTGCAGACAGACCGAAAGTGCTACGAAGTTGCGCTTTGAAGGGTGGGTTGCCAAGATCTGGTTCTACACGGCATCATAAACCAGGATACTGTATCTCAATTGGTTCCAAAGTTACAGGTGCTCAAACTTTGACTTTTTTCAAGAAAATAGACCCGATTTTTGGCCTCTAGTTTTTCGCCAAATTCCAGGAAACAACTTTGAATCGAATTTCGGACGTTCCCTGGTCCCCCCAAATCGATTTGAACCAAAAAAGAGAAAAACAATTTTGGGTCCAAATTTGAAAATTTTCCTGACCAAAACAATCAAAATTTGTCCGATTTTTGGCCTATTTTCGGGTTTTGAGGGACTTTTTAAAACCGCCATTGCAGACAGACCGAAAGTGCTACAAAGTTGCGCTTTGAAGGGTGGGTTGCCAAGATCTGGTTCTACACGGCATCATAAACCAGGATACTGTATCTCAATTGGTTCCAAAGTTACAGGTGCTCAAACTTTTACTTTTTTCAACAAAATAGACCCGATTTTTGGCCTCTAGTTTTTCGCCAAATTGCAGGAAACAACTTTGAATCGAATTTCGGACGTTTCCTCGTCCCCCCAAATCGATTTGAACCAAAAAATAGAAAAAAAATTTGAAAATTTTCCTGACCAAAACGATCAAAATTTGTCCGATTTTTGGCCTATTTTCGGGTTTTGAGGGACTTTTTAAAACCGCCATTGCAGACAGACCGAAAGTGCTACGAAGTTGCGCTTTGAAGGGTGGGTTGCCAAGATCTGGTTCTACACGGCATCATAAACCAGGATACTGTATCTCAATTGGTTCCAAAGTTACAGGTGCTCAAACTTTGACTTTTTTCAAGAAAATAGACCCGATTTTTGGCCTCTAGTTTTTCGCCAAATTGCAGGAAACAACTTTGAATCGAATTTCGGACGTTCCCTGGTCCCCCCAAATCGATTTGAACCAAAAAAGAGAAAAAAAATTTTGGGTCCAAATTTGAAAATTTTCCTGACCAAAACGATCAAAATTTGTCCGATTTTTGGCCTATTTTCGGGTTTTGAGGGACTTTTTAAAACCGCCATTGCAGACAGACCGAAAGTGCTACAAAGTTGCGCTTTGAAGGGTGGGTTGCCAAGATCTGGTTCTACACGGCATCATAAACCAGGATACTGTATCTCAATTGGTTCCAAAGTTACAGGTGCTCAAACTTTTACTTTTTTCAACAAAATAGACCCGATTTTTGGCCTCTAGTTTTTCGCCAAATTGCAGGAAACAACTTTGAATCGAATTTCGGACGTTTCCTCGTCCCCCCAAATCGATTTGAACCAAAAAATAGAAAAAAAATTTGAAAATTTTCCTGACCAAAACGATCAAAATTTGTCCGATTTTTGGCCTATTTTCGGGTTTTGAGGGACTTTTTAAAACCG
>NW_008710567.1:0-2234 GCF_000327385.1 Lottia gigantea
AATCTCAGTGGATGTGGAATAGACACAATAATTCATCCTTGATAAATGAAACAAGTAGCCTACTAATGATCCGAGGCGCAGAACGACATCCAAAACAACATATTGGTGAAACATTGGTAGCAGCTAATAATCATTTCATATCAGGAAGTAAAACGCCTGATACCACTTTTCATTATGAAATAATTACTTATATATGGTTGATATAAATTCTCGTGTGAATATTGTTTTTTGATTTCGGGTTTTGTTTTGCGTTTCGGATCGTTAGTACTTATTTATTTTATATGAGTAAGTATTTCATAATGAAAAGTAGTATCAGGCGTCTAGCTAGAAGAGAAAGCCACCCACGTCATACCAAACGAACGTGACAAATAGGTAGGCCTACGTAAAATCAAATTATTGATTTCGGCTGATCATAGAACTATATGATTCAACACTTTTTGAATATCTAGAAGATTTGAAGGGCGCTGCTGTGCCAATTGGGGATTTTTGCTGAAATCATTTGGCGTCCACTTAAAGAATTATGCGCCCTTTGATTTTCCTTCGCTGGTGGGGCATGATAAAATAAGAAATTGTGGGATATCGAAACCTAAGGTTGAGCAAAAGGCAGCCTCTTTGGGTTTTGATATCAGAAAACAAAAAAGATACGAAATTTTAATTTAATTTTAATGAGTTTGGTATTTAGCAAAGTAAGCACACTCACTGAACAGGAGTTTATATTGTCTGTAGAGATATTACTTATGATATACAACAAAACAAGTAGTAAGCCGAAATAATTTATATGATATCCTCCATTATGGCTTAAACAGATGCTTACTTTGTTAACTTTAAACCTTTTTAGAATGAGACATATAGTCTTAATGTCTACAGAAAATGTTTTAACGTGACAAATATCGCCAGTTCCAATCACTATCTACAGTAAAGTCTTGTTGTGGGTGTGAAAAACATCTCACTAATTGACAATTAACACTGTTGATTAAATTAGGACCATAATTAAAACTGATACAGTTGTTCATCTGTAAACATTGATGGATACACTCATATACATTGGTTACTTCATATGGTAAGGGTGGACAATTTGGTGAACTGGAACGTTTACCTACCACTTTCTTTATATTAATTTCTGTAATAAATCATATATTTAAAATCTTGATATTGTCGTTTAACGGACATTTTTTTTTGCTCAAATTTGTGAAAACTATACATCAAAATCTGAAGAAATATGTCCCTTCCTTATCTGAAAGTATTAACTGAAAAAACAGCTATTAATTTTTTAACGCCAAAACTATTTCAAAAGTTTACGTGAACGTTTAAAGTTCGTTATGGATTTTGGAAGATGTTAGAGAACTACTGTAGTAGTTATCTACTACATAGATATAAATAGCACACTTTAAAAATATTTTCAGGAATAATTTACAATGTTTTTGATAATAAATTTTTTTTTTACAAAAAGCGGAAACAGAGCGTACAATGAACGTTATATTACTCTTCAAACTGATAGGCATGTCTTATTTTCATTACTAGCTGATATAACTGGTTCTCAGATATACATTTTCATATGACAGCTATGGCTTCTGTGAGCTCCTGTTTCCTGATAATGATTTTTATGGAATTTGCAAATCGGAGACGGGAAATTGACATGGCGTAAATAGCTGAAATAGAAACTTCTTCTGAAACCCGTATTAGCATTTTCCCTAGAAAACTTAATTATAACGTCATCAAAAATTTAGAAATTAAGTCAATCGTCACATCTAGTGGTATTTAAGTTTTTAATTGTTGACGAATTGCACGCTGGATTTACTTTCTGAAATAGAGTTTTAACGGCTAGTAAATCAAATATTTAGTTGACTACAATCTCATTATTAGAAGTATATATCCCTTTATTCTAAACCTACCAGGTAAGTACTGTGTTGAACAGCCATTGTATATATCACCAAATATCTCTAATTCACATATTGTTAAATAATCTGGGTTGTTCAAAACAAACAGAACAAATCTTCCCATACATATTTTCGTACATGTTGAATTTGTCCAGGTGCCTCTCTCTGCTATGTTCGGGTAATGGACACAAATACAGTATTCAGTATCCACCATGTTATATTTGATATGAGGACCAGGATCATATTGCCAAACAGAAACAGTAAAATTTCTCAATCTATCACCTAAATTGAAATCATTAAATAAATACAAACAAATTTTATAATTCTCCCAAATGATGACTGATAATCTGATATCTT
>NW_008710567.1:3394-10042 GCF_000327385.1 Lottia gigantea
TCATAGCAAACTAGAGCCCATTAGTATATAGCAAACTAACCTTTCACACATTGGTAAGGTTTTATTTTATCTAATTTCAGAACAGAACAGAACAGATGAATTTCTCAGCATTTCCTGACCGTTAATTCCATTTTCTTAAATAAGTATTTGTTTCATCCTAGGCATTTACATTTGGGAAAATCAAACCCTCCCAACCCCGAAATCTATATAATGTCACAAAATATCACTTACCAACTACATCGGTATTCCAAAATCCAAATAAATTCAACAAAACTAATTTCATCCACACAAACGGCATATTATCAAATTGGTCTATAGATGCTATTCAGAATTTTCAGTATTTGGTCCTATCCCGAATAAAACATGCTGTTAGTTTTTCTCGCACTTAATACAAAGTAATTTTTGTTATCATCATTCGTCAAAATCCATCTTTGAATTGTGCCTTCTAGAGTGTTAATTAGCTAAAAATCAAAAAGAACAAGGGCAATAAGTCATACTAATTTCGAACTGTGCCTTCGAGAGTGTTTACGAGATACAAATTTACTACTTTTTCAAAAACAAGGACAATAACTCACACTTTTCTGATTACAATAGGGTTCATCCTTGGGTGTGTACAAGCACTCACACCTAGTTTCGTAAAAATCTGTCAAGAATCAAACCTTTTTTTTCGTTTACGACTATAAATTGAAATCGTATTGAAGGGCAATAACTCAAATTAAATATTTTTTAATTTTTCTGATATTTTCGATAGGGTTCATCCTTGTGGTATTATAAACAATTTTATCAAGTTTGTCTAAATCCATCAAGAATTGTGTCTTCTAGAGTGCCAATATACGCCTAATAGTAAATACGCACGAATAATGACCACGATATGCATAGAGCGACTATCACATAATAACACATCGAATTGAAATACATTTTACTATAGATGTTATCGACATGCATTGAGATTTCTAAATGGTTTCCTAATGACTTGCCGCATGGTGAAATCTGATTTATTGATTTTAACCTCATGATTTTAAATATAGGAATTTCAAGTATTTCTACACCAGTCAAACAACTAACTTGTCTGTTATTCCTAAATGCTTTTTAACCGTATAGTAAAGGCATTGGTTAATAAATAACACGATATTCTTTCGCAGTTTTATTCCCTTCAAAATTAACTTAGAATGTGGGCGTATTGTATCATGGAAGTCCGCGACAGAAAGGCTGCAAACATATTGCTTTGCGTTCTCAGACTTTCTGTCTGGTTGTATTCACTAGCGTACAATTCAATTAATTAAATTGATTCATTTACAAATTTCTATGATACAATCAAGGTGACTATTGCAGTCAAGGTATACGTACAAAATGGCATGACATTGTGGGCATCCAAAAATGAAAGGAGCAGTGGGTGAGATAATGCTCGGCGTCTTCAAATTAATAACCACAAACACATTCAGGGTGTTCCTGTTCAGTCAGGAGACGACAGCGTAATGAGGTCTCTGAACTACAAAATAGTCAGTAAAAACTGGAATAAAACATCTGGTCACGACATCAAAACTTCTTATTCCGACGAGAACTGTAATCATCCTTAAACATCTAGGACTAGGAAATCCCTCACTCGTAAATACAAACGTGATCCCAGTAATTGAAAAAATTTGTTAAAAAACGATTACGACAATCTGGTCAACAGTATGTTTACAGTCGCGGAAAGTATCTGGTCAACAGTATGTTTACAGTCGCGGAAAGTTAGTCTGCTCGGTCAGTGAAGTCTACAATGACAGGTACAAGATATTTTACAAATTTTGATCATTAAATGACATTTTTTTTTCCAACATAACAGCCCATTGTCCTGTAAATAAAAAGGATACGGGGCTGTATGAAATGAGGCTCAAAAAGGGCGTTCTGCTAATGACATCGCTAGCTCTTCTGTGAAAATTATTGATGCTATTTTACACCACACTGATTACCCTCGTATAAAGAATATTATTATGTGGAGCTACTCGTGTGTGCCACAAAACAGAAATAGCATTTTTTCAACCGTCATCAAAATCTATATGGAACATCATCTAGAAGTCCACACGGTAGTGCATAAATATTGTGTCGTTATATAAACTTAACTTTTCAAAAGATTGAGTATCTGAAAATGTATTCTGTCAAAGACGATCAAGAAATAGATTAACTTGATCTATTGATGTACTAGCACCTAAGATAGCATCATCGAAAATCATTTCCACCAGCCAAGTTAACAGACATTAAAGGCATGCTGAAATACATGTCACATGCAGACAGGGCTTTTATGACTCTGTTGGGTTAATAATATTCAGAAAATCGAATAAAGTGAACTAGTTTCATTTCAAGGTTTATTAATTTTCAGTAGCAGATTGATCTACATGTATTGATTTGTTTATCGTTATGGTTACTATTAGTTCGTTTTAAATTTGGTAATTAACTAATTTCTTGCTAATTTAGTTCCATATACATACTTTGTATACTTTTATGATGTATTAAAGATGGGTTTCCTTATTCCTTAGTGTCAAATTAAGCAAACTATTTGATTAATTGGTGTTTCTTATGAATTATAATGTATTCTCAATCGTATCATTATATTCTTATTGTATATAATTAAGAGTTTTAACCAATCATAAATGTCCATGTATGTACAGTCTGAATAAACAAAAAAAAAGACTTTTTGACCTTTCTTGATCGGTCATACATTGGAATTCTGGTGGTAATTCTCTTCTAATTTAGCTAATTATGAATTAATTATGGACATGTGAGACAAACTGGTATTTTTCGAAGTCATAAGAACACCCCTACTTTCTATATATAAGTATTAGCATTTTCATTTTCATAAATGAAAATAAAGGAACCCATCTTTAAAGTTTTCGTGTATCTGGGACTAAAGTTAGCTTTTGATTTTATGCATTCTGACACGCTACATATAAACACATCACACACAAATTCCCTTCATCCAACAACCCCATTGTAACATATAGATTTCATAATGATCAAAGATTTTCTTAATATCACACATTTATTAAGTGACTCGCATTTTTAACAATGAAGCTGATCAAACAAACAAACTAGTGATAATATCGTCAAATAGAACTTTTGAATCTTAGAATTCAATTTTTTTCAGAACTACAAAGGCCTGTGTGCAAAATCTCCCATCAAAAATACCATGAAAAAAAAGCTTTCAGAAATTTGCAATTGATGGTAAAATGTTTGCCAAGAAGTGATACATTACCTGAATAATGGTTTTAGTCTTAATTGCAATATTGAAAAAATATATTCGGCACAAAATTTTCAGACGCGTTTTTTACAAAATTAACAAACTAGCAGATAGAACTTACATTGTTTGAAAATATTCCAGTAAAATTCCGGTTTTTCTTTGACTACGTTTGAAAGCTAGAAAAGAATGTAGTAAAAACACCCAGACGTCATGCGATTAATCACTCCACTGCGATTGATGTCTTATTGATCAAGCATTATCCACTATTTCATATATTTATACATAATTTAAATGATATAGTTCAATTCGCATAACTTACTTCAATAGTAACTGCAGTTAAAAAACGTGTTCAGGAATACTGCAAAACATTTACTTTCGCAGTGTAATTAGTCAAATGTGGATCTTAAAGAATTTAAAATAACTATTAGAAAATTTACAGTCAAAGGCACTTTCATCAATAAAAAAAAAACCTTGGATTTTTCAACCCTTTACACAAATATTCAGCGTAGTAAGCTCAAAGCACGTCTAATAGATCTTATGTATAGATTTCCATTGTAAAAATTGTTGTCAATTATAATTTGACATATTTTGTTAAGAACCATAGTGATTCCATATTGACAACATTTTTGTTGAATTTGGCGGCGATATTTATCAGCAAGTGGCAGATATCCCTATGGGCACCAAGATGCGAAATTATAATTTGGTATGGAGCAAAGTAAGCACACTCACTGAACAGGAGTTTATATTGTCTGTAGAGATAGTACTTATGATATACAACAAAACAAGTAGTAGGCCGAAATAATTTATATGATATCCTCCATTATGGCTTAAACAGAAGCTTATTTTGTCAACTTTCAACCTTTTTAGAATGAGACATATAGTCTTAATGTCTACAGAAAATGTTTTAACGTGACAAATATCGCCAGTTCCAATCACTATCTACAGTAAAGTCTTGTTTTGGGTGTGAAAAACATCTCACTAATTGACAATTAATAGTGTTGATTAAATTAGGGCCATAATTAAAACTGATACAGTTGTTCATCTGTAAACATTGATGGCTACACTCATATACATCGGCTACTTCATATGGTAAGAGTGTACAATTTGGTGGTCTGGAACGTTTACCTACCACTTTCTTTATATGAATTTCTGTAATAAAAAAGATAAAAATATAAATAATAAAATTCTTTGCAATCATATATTCAAATTATTGCTTAGTGTTGCTTATTAATTAATGGACAAGTTCTCTATAGTTATGAGTTGACTCCTGCAGTAATGATAATCTCATTATTAGAAGTATATATCCCTTTATTCTAAACCTACCAGGTAAGTACTGTGTTGAACAGCCATTGTATATATCACCAAATATCTCTAATTCACATATTGATAAATAATCTAGGTTGTTCAAAACAAACAGAACAAATCTTCCCAAACATATTTTCGTACATGTTAAATTTGTCCAGGTGCCTCTCTCTGCTGTGTTCGGGTAATGGACACAAATACAGTTTTCATTATCCACCATGTTATATTTGATATGAGGACCAGGATCATATTGCCAAACAGAAACAGTAAAATTTCTCAATTTATCACCTAAAATTAAAATTATTATAAAAATACAAACCAGCTCAATATTATATAATTCTCCCAATTGATGACTGATAATCTGATATTTTAGGAAATTTGGTCACAGTAATACAGTTCTGTAAATTCCTATAATCTGTTTACTTTTGGACCAATTTTCGTCACTAATCATAAATATGCCTTTCTCATGAGGCGCTTCGCTATTATGCATGAACCACGGACGTCTAATTGAAAATTGGAATGTTGCAAATTGATACTATCAGTGTGAGACCAGCATACTCGTCAAATTATTGAAATTTCCTAGTTTACTTTCAAGCTAGAAACTAGTCCAGAACGTTGATGACGTTGCTAATACAACTTGTTCTTTTGCTACTTTCAAATATTAGTGATAGAAATTTTACGTGAATTTATCATCAGAAAGACAGTCCACTCTTTTCCTCTCCCATCGGTCGGGAGATCTTTAAAGTGCACATGTTGTAATTAAAGTCGCCTCCTCGGTTTTATTGTTCCATCCGACGAATAGCACTTTTCAATATCTGCAATTCCTTTATAGAAGGAAATCTAACGTATTAGCTCGACCTATCGAACTCTCGAGCAAGGATGAAAAAGCGCATCAGTATAAAAAGGCTACACTGCTCATTATTTGTAATAATGATTCCAAGTTTTAAAAGCTATCGAAATTCAAGATGTAAAATAAAAAGAAGAGTAAAGTCTCCAGTCAAAATACTCAACCTCCGTTGCTTTGTCTATTTAAAACCTTGATTCTTGTAATTTCATATTCAACTTCTAAGTCAACCACCAACCAATTAGGTGTATCTGTTGGACTGTTTGTACGAGAGCAGTGGAAGGCAACCGTGTTTAGATATCCATCGACAGCTTCAGAAGACAATCTACCGCCATAGTCACTAGTTTGTCTAGTTGGTTTATTTAATGCAAGATTCTCTAATCCGAAAACTAAAATAAAAATGTCGGAACTAAAGGTATATTGCTTCTTACCCGAGCCTCTGATACATTAGCCTCTCTCACCCAGTCCCTCGTTGTCTACGTACAGTTTCGACAAAAGACCACTGATCTATATAAATATTTATAAAGATCATTGCAAAAGACTCGTCATAGACAGGCATAGACTGGGCGTCAGAGACTACTGATCAGGCCCCGAAGTCGTCACAATTAGTCGAAATCGTCGTGTTTTTTCAACTAGGTTAAAACGGTGGGTTCGTTTTGCCGCATTGCCCAACTTGCAGCATCATGCCCAACTGCACAAAAACGACTATGGCGGAAACTACCGATGCACTTACCGTTTTTGATGACTAGTATTAAACGCGTTATTTAAAGAAGCATATCTTTTATCAAAATGAATATTTTCGTTTTAAACATTCTAGTATGTGTTTATATAATTATGTTAAAACAATACATAGAGCCCAATCTCCAGATGTTGCAAGGTTCTCCAGATTTTTTTTCCTGACCTGTAGGCCTACACATGTATTATAATGGCATTCCACAAAGCGGTTGAAAGAAACCCGGACACTAACAGACTCGATGAGGAAATTCTGCAGCTCCTATAGAGATTTGCTTAAGTTGAAATGATTTAACATTTAATGGTAAAACATATCTGCAAACTTCGGTCAAGCGTTTCGCTCCTTCACACGTAAACATGGCATAGTATTTCATGGTACTACCCCTTTGTCCACTTAACCCACTGATTTATGGTCGTTTTGTTGATGATATTTTCATGGTTTCGGTTTTTGGGAATTATTTGAAATTCTAAATAATCACTCTATATATCAGAAACTCACTTTTTCATGAGTAATTCCACTAAGAAAAGGTATCCTATTCAAGAGCATCTAACA
>NW_008710567.1:10772-16944 GCF_000327385.1 Lottia gigantea
GGTCCTATCCCGAATAAAACATGCTGTTAGTTTTTCTCGCACTTAATACAAAGTAATTTTTGTTATTATTATTCGTCAAAATCCATCTTTGAATTGTGCCTTCTAGAGTGTTAATGAGCTAAAAATCAAAAAGAACAAGGGCAATAAGTCATACTAATTTCGAGTTGTGCCTTCGAGAGTGTTTACGAGATACAAATTTACTACTTTTTCAAAAACAAGGACAATAACTCACACTTTTCTGATTACAACAGGGTTCATCCTTGGGTGTGTACAAGCACTCACACAAACGGCATATTATCAAATTGGTCTAATCAGTAGATGCTATTCAGAATCTTCAGTATTTGGTCCTATCCCGAATAAAATATGCTGTTTTTAGTTTTTCTCACTCTTGTCGTAATACAAAGTAATTGTTGTTATTATCATAACTTGATAGAGACTAGAGAACTCTAGTAAATACGTCGCTTAAATAAAATCAGTTACATTACTAAATAACATTCAAGGATTAAATAAAATATTTGTGTAGGCTAATACAATAAACAATGAATAAATAAAATTAATAGCAGGTTCCAGTGAAAGCGTTTTCAAGAATAATTCCTATAAAATATTTTTTTATTTTTTTTATTTCGATAGAGTGATGATAAACAATTTCACGAAAGATCAACTAATTATTTTTCGATTTTTCCGATTTTCAAAAAGGTTCATGGTGATGTACACTTATACTAAGTCTCGTCAAAATCTGTCAAGAATTGTACCTTTGAGAGTGTTTACTGCGTTTTTAATTACAAAAACATTAACTAATTAATTAATATTTTTGTTGTATTAAATATAGTGATTAGGGTGTTTAAAATGTAACACGCATGCGTGGTAGAACATATGGCGGTCACGTGACGAGTTGGCGTTCCAACGTGGCGAGTTGTATTGACTGATATAAGTCGAATTTATCCTGGGTTAATCTGATTCGATTTGGTCTAAAAACCATTTATCCTGTATCAAATCAAATTTGATTATGGTAATCAGCGAATTTATTGTAGCAGC
This sequence comes from Lottia gigantea, assembly GCF_000327385.1. NCBI lineage: Eukaryota > Metazoa > Mollusca > Gastropoda > Lottiidae > Lottia > Lottia gigantea. Next base: position 11,808 of record NW_008710567.1, read on the forward strand.
GAATCAAATCGATATCGAGTAAATAAACTTTGGAGCCTCGTAGCTCTGTTAACTTCCGCTTTAGTAATGGCGTCCAACATGTCAAAACCATTACGTGCAGAGTAATTTCTTCCTGCCTTGCCGCCATCTTGGAAACTATAAATAGTATAATGTTCATTTATCCTGCAGTATAAATCAGATTCGATTTGTGACGTCATTCTGATTAGGGTAATCGAATCAGATTTAAGTGCGTAAAAAAAAACCTAAAGTTTAATAGTTTAATAGTTCAAGGGAGGTAACTGATGAAAATATTTTAATTTAATTTTAACAGTGTAAGGGAGGGAATTGATCACAAAAGTGATAAAAAATGTTACAAACACCGCAACCAAAGATATGTCAGCAAGTGGCTCCAAATTGGCTGGAAGGGCAGAAATCGTTTTGACACCCTAAAAAACTACTCCTATTGTACAATCAGATATAACTAAAAATTTAAATCCATGTTAAGCAATATGCAAAACTCGAAAAAGATGTTCTAACTTATACTACTAAAGGCAGCTAAGATAAATTAATTCTTAATAAGAGCATAGAATCAGAATATAGCTCAGTTCAGTGTTGAATAATTGCTTTTGACAGTTCAAGCTCCGTCACACCAGAAAGGCGTCCTTATTGAGAGCTCCTAACGGAACGCAGTATGTTCGCATATGTCGCAGGTTTATAGCGACTGGTGTTAAGTTTAGAATTCTATGGGACTTTTACTTTACGTTTGCCGGCGCCCAAGCCAATACTTGCCTACTTAAAGAATTAGGCGCCCCTTGATTTTCCTTCGCTGGTAGGACAAGTGCCAAGGTAGCATTTTACCCATCCAAAGGCCCATGACAGCCTCTTTGGGTTTTGATATCAGAAGACAAAAAAAATGCGAAATTTTAATTTAATTTTAATGAGTTTGGTATTTAGCAAAGTAAGCACACTCACTGAACAGGAGTTTATATTGTCTGTAGAGATATTACTTATGATATACAACAAAGTAAGTAGTAAGCCGAAATAATTTATATGATATCCTCCATTATTGCTTAAACATAAGCTTATTTTGTCAACTTTCAACCTTTTTAGAATGAGACATATAGTCTTAATGTCTACAGAAAATGTTTTAGAATGAGACATATAGTCTTAATGTCTACAGAAATGTTTTGGAATGAGACATATAGTCTTAATGTCTACAGAAAATGTTTTAGAATGAGACATATAGTCTTAATGTCTACAGAAATGTTTTGGAATGAGACATATAGTCTTAATGTCTACAGAAAATGTTTTAGAATGAGACATATAGTCTTAATGTCTACAGAAAATGTTTTAGAATGAGACATATAGTCTTAATGTCTACAGAAATGTTTTAGAATGAGACATATAGTCTTAATGTCTACAGAAAATGTTTTAGAATGAGACATATAGTCTTAATGTCTACAGAAAATGTTTTAGAATGAGACATATAGTCTTAATGTCTACAGAAATGTTTTGGAATGAGACATATAGTCTTAATGTCTACAGAAATGTTCTAGAATGAGACATATAGTCTTAATGTCTACAGAAATGTTTTAGAATGAGACATATAGACGTAATTTGTACAGAAATGTTTTAACGTGACAAATATCGCCAGTTCCAATCACTATCTACAGTAAAGTCTTGTTCTGGATGTGAAAAACATCTCACTAATTGACAATTAACAGTGTTTTAAATTAGGACCATAATTCAAACTGATACAGTTGTTCATCTGTAAACATTGATGGATACACTCATATACATCGGCTACTTCATATGATAAGAGTGTACAATTTGGTGAACTGGAACGTTTACCTACCACTTTCTTTATATTCATTTCTGTAATAAAGAAGAAAAAAATATAAATAATAAAATTCTTTCCAATCATATACTCATACTTATTGTTCAGTGTTGCTTTTTAATTAATGGACAAGTTCTCTATAGTTATGAGCCTATGTCTATGTATATGTACATTTCCATGCGCATGTACGTTTTCCCTCACGATATCACAAAACTTAACCAGAATGGTATCATTTTGACTTTTGCGATAATGCTTTTTTTCGCAAACGGGAAATTGAAATGGTGCAAATAGAAACCTCTTCTGAAACCTGTAATAGCATTTTCCTTAGAAAACGTCATCAAAAATTTAGAAATTAACTCAATCCTCACATCGAGTGGTATTTAAGTTTTTAATTGTTGACAAATTGCACGTTGGGTTTACTTTCTGAAATAGAGTTTTAACGGCTAGTAAATCAAATATTTAGTTGACTATAATCTCATTATTAGAAGTATATATCCCATTATTCTAAACCTACCAGATAAGTACTGTGTTGAACAGCCATTGTATATATCACCAAATATCTCTAATTCACATATTGATAAATAATCTGGGTTGTTCAAAACAAACAGAACAAATCTTCCCAAACATATTTTCGTACATGTTAAATTTGTCCAGGTGCCTCTCTCTGCTGTGTTCGGGTAATGGACACAAATACAGTATTCAGTATCCACCATGTTATATTTGATATGAGGACCAGGATCATATTGCCAAACAGAAACAGTAAAATTTCTCAATCTACCAACTAAAATTAAAATTATTATAAAAATACAACCAGCTCAATATTATATATTCTCTCAATTGATGACTGATAATCTGATATTTTAGGAAATTTGGTCACAGTAATACAGTCCTGTAAATTCCTATAATCTGTTTACTTTTAGACCAATTTTCGTCACCAATCAAAATCATGAGGCCCTTCGCTATCATGCATGAACCACGGACGTCTGATTGAAAATTGGAATATTGCAAATTGATACTATCAGCGTGAGACCAGAATACTCGTCAAATTATTCAAATTTACTTGTTGACTTTCAAGCTAGAAACTAGTCCAGAACGTTGATGATGTTGCTAATACAACTTGTTCTTTTGCTACTTTCAAATATTAGTGATAGAAATTTTACGTCAATTTATCATCAGAAAGACAGTCCACTCCTTTCCTCTCCCATCGGTCGGGAGATTTCTAAAGCCCTTTTCAATCTCTGCAATTGCTTTATAGAAGGAAATCTAACGTATTATCTCGAGCCAGGATCGGCACACCAGTAAAAAAAAGGCCACGCTGCTCATTATTTGTAATAATCATGCCAAGTTTTAAGAGCTATCGAAATGAATGAACATCAACATTCAAGATGTAAAATAAAGAGAAGAGCAAAGTCTCCAGTCAAAATACTCAACCTGCGTCGTCTTGTCTTTTTAAGACCTTGATACTTGTAATTTCATATTCAACTTTTAAGTCAACCATCAACCAATTGGGTGTATCTGTTGGAGGATGTGTATGAGAGCAGTCGGGATTATGGGTGCTGAGATTTCCATCGACCGCTTTGAAAGAAAATCTACCACCACCATATTCACTAGTTTGTCTAGTTGGTTTGTTTAATGCAAGATTCTCTGATCCAAAAACTAAATAAAGAAATGTCGGAATTAAATGTATATTGCTTCTTTCCCACCACTATCTGGTTTTACAAGCCTCTGATACATTAGTCTCTATCACCCAGTTCCTCTTTGTCTAATTACAGCTACGACAAAAGACTAAGAATAAAAGGAATAGACTGAGCGTCAGTGACTACTGATACATTTTTTTTCTATTTTCAGTGATTCTTAGCTTACCAGGCTAAATTACTGAAAAAAACGTGTGCATTTCAAACAATTTGTATGTCGTTTCCGCCAAAATGTCACTACCGTAAAACTTACGCTCGCGCTCTGTAATATATCACGGTAATGAGTAGTAGCCATAGTTTGACAGAACTATGTCAATATTGTCACGTGATCACGTGATTCTGGTGATTTGAATATCAAAGGCTGGTCGTTCAAGACTACAAGTGTTTGTAAACAATGAAAGGCAATGAAAAGAAAACATCCGTAAGATATAGTATAACATTTAATGAGTAGCTAAGTGTCAGGTTATTTGCCAAAGGCTCTAAAGGTTTGGATAATATATAGCTCGCAATATTACTATCACTTGACAAATCACTGCTAAATACCGGAAATAAAGAGTCTCGCCCATGAAGACACAACGAAATTTACCATCTAAATTTAGTCCATAAATAAAGAGCCGTTGGGAGAAAAACTGGCACTTACTTGGTAAATAAGTTTTAAAGTCTTTGTTTACAAATACTCGTAGTCCTGAACGACCAGCCTCTGATGTTAAAATTTAAAAGAATCACGTGTGATCACGAGACAATATTGACATAATTTCGGTAAAAAAAATGGGCGCCATTCATTACCTTGATATATGCGTAGCATGCACGGAGGCTGTTTGCCACTAGTGTTTGCCACTAGGTAAGACTAGGCCTCGACAGTTTCGGTAAAGCTGTATAACGTTCACGGTAGGCTGTTTTATGTTTCAGAAGCTGGTATTATATTGGTGCATTCCCTGAATGAAAACCTCAGCTGTCGACGAGAATATCAGATACCTCAACCACACATGGCTCTCTGAGGTTACGAAGGTTCTGATCGACCACTACCATACTGCTCACCACCATCCGTACCAAGTCATTATCAACACCTGCAATCGACCATGCCCTGTCTTGGACCCGCCCTTCCTATGGAAACGCCTTACCCAGTCTATTATTACCAAATATTCCAAACCATCGATGAAACCAAGACTATGGTTATCATATCTTTACCGATATGGATGTAGATCTTCAGATGCCAGCACCGAGTAGACTTGCCACCCTATCTAAACAGACCCAGAAACGAGACCACCCACGAGTTCACCAAGTCCTTGTCCAGCGGATGCAAGTAAACGATCACGTAGAGAAGGCACTCTGTTCTTCTCAGTTCCCGGTGGGTTCGTTTTGCCGCATTGCCCAACTTGCCGCAACGTGCCGCAACGTGCCCAACTACACAAAAACGACTTGTAAAACGAAACTAAAGGTTTCTGCTAAAATCCGGAATGGCGATTTGTTTCACATGAAACGAAATATTTTATCCGCATCGCTTTTCCTTTATATTTATAACTTGGACCTGTTAAGAAAATCGAAAAAAAAAACAGATTTTTGCATATAAAAAAAAAACACCCAGAGAATGACAACCTTGTTCATAGCAAACTAGAGCCCATTAGTA